>NC_041383.1:171454014-171489331 GCF_002162155.2 Triticum dicoccoides
CTCCCCCCTCCTTTATATACGGGGGCAGGGGGCACCCCAAAGGCACAACATTGTCTTAGCCGTGTGCGGTGCCCCCCTCCACCGTTTACTCCTTCGATAGTATCATCGTAGTGCTTAGGACACACTCTCCCCCTCTCGTTGCTATGCATATCCTAGATAGATCTTGCGTGATCGTAGGATTTTTTTTGAAATTGCATGCTATGTTCCCAACAATAAGTTATTCTTATATATGATAGTATGTGTATGTATAGAAGTGAGTTTGCTATATCTTATTTATCAAAATAGATTCATAATTTTATCTATTCTACTTAATTAACAAAATCATGTCTTTCGAACACATGCACTATTCACTATAAAAGTATCTGATTTTGTTTTGATACAACTCACACCAAGTATTTGATAATGAAACTTTACAAATCATATCTTTCCAACACATGAACTATTTTACATTGCATATTATCTTGATCGTATATATACGCGATGTGTTTGTAGGTCATGGCCAATTCTGGAGGCAACAACGAGTTGGTGTGCGATGTGGACATGGCCAACAATGAATTCTTAAACACTTTTGAGTATGTCATCAAGAGCGTGCATGGGGCAAATGATGATCTAAAGAGGGAGATTTAAGAGCTATGCAAGGATGTTGTTCATCTTGTTCAGGAGACTAATTAGCTTAGGGACGAGAGGGATAAGCTCATCGAGGATCGGGATAAACTCAAGGAGGATAGGAGACGCCTTAGGGGTGAGAGGACTGACCCGAAGATGTACATAGATCATTTCAGGAGAGAAGGAGAGGCAGATAGAAAGAAGTTGATCCAGCTGGGCATACTCCTTGCTGAAGATTAGTTTTTTAAGTAGCTAGCTAGCTCATCTTATTAGTTGATGATGATCGAGTAACTAGAGTACTTGAGTGAACTTTTATGAAGTTTAATATCAACTTGTTGATTTCATGAGCCTCTTTATATAATGATTATATATTAAGTAAGTACCTAGTGTTGATGAGTATATTGTGTTCAGTAGTATCCATTAAGTAAGTAGCTATTGTTAATGAGTAATTTTTGATTACCAAAAAACCATTTGCTAGCGTTGGACGAGCAAGCACGCCAGAGTTATGATGAACTAAGTGCTGGCACTGGACTGGTGATACGCCAGCACGATGTAGGATACTGATGGCGTATCCTCCAATGCCACTACTACATTTTAGCAATGGCGCCATATTAGTGGTGTGGTGTGTCTACGCTAGCAAGGCTGTTTTTGGCATGCCATAACTAGGCTTTTCTCCACTAGTGTACTCGGCGCCTGGCACGGATGTCTTGGACATCCCTGACAACGAAGCGTTTAGCTAGTGTGATATGCGTACTACTTCGGATTTTTTTAATGATTTGTTTGAATCTAGGGGATAAAATATGAAGTACTCGGATGCATAGCACCAAGTATGAGGTCTGATTGGTCAGTGCCCGCGGACGCGCCCAGTCGCATCCACCAACGTTTGAGTGGCCGGATTTGGTGTCTGTGACTGTAAATGCTCTCACCTCCACCTCCTTAAGTGAATGGATTCGATAGCAACAACATATAAGTGGGAAGTCTCTTTCTCATCGTAGCATTGTCAACCTCGGGCCACTTGTTCTTTATCTGCACAAGTTTAGCAGCATCCACACGATTGCCGCACCAGGATGGGGCAAATCCTCTTCGGTGTCGTCATAGATGCGTCGAAGCCGACGCCATGGTGTGCGAGAGACGCGTAGGACGTGTTTGGTTGCCTGCATATGGCCCAGCCTGGCCCGCACAGGAAGAACTTGGCCCGTTTGGTTGCCTGCATTTACTATGCGGCCCGCATCAGATGAAACTTAAAGCACGTCTAGGCCAGGCCCAGGGGAAACGCCCGAATCAGCAGTAGCTCGCGAGCCTAGCTTGGGCGAGGCAGGGGAGGGCTACGCGCTTCTCTCCTCGTGCGAGCAGGGAGATGGTGCGCGCTCGCCCGCGTCACCGAAAATCGACGGGAGGATTTTGGCTCACCTCCCGCCGAGTCCACCCTATTTAGCCCCTCCCTCACTGCCACAACTCCCGCCACCATTCTCCCTCCGTTCGAGCTTTCCCGCCGACGTGCATCGACACCGACGAGCAGGTAAGCACTGCATCTTCATCAGCCAGCGGTCCACGGTGTCGGCGCTCCTTCACCGGTCGGCGTTGATCTTCCACGACCACCCCCTCATCCTCGAGCTGCAGCCATGGCCTCTGTTACAAAGTAATCCCGGAGTGGAGCACTGGACAACGGTCAAGAACATCCTGAAATGCTTGAAAAGGACTAAGGATATGTTTCTCGTTTATGGAGGTGACAAAGAGTTTGTCGTAAACGGTTACGCCGATGCAAGCTTTGACACTGATCCGGATGACTCTAAGTCGCAATTCGGATACGTATTTTTGTTGAATGGAGGAGCTGTCAGTTGGTGCAGTTCCAAGCAGAGCGTCGTGGAGGGATCTACGTGTGAAGCAGAGTACATTGCTGCTTCGGAAGTAGCAAATGAAGGAGTCTGGATGAAGGAGTTCATATCCTATCTAGGTGTCATACCTAGTGCATCGGGTCCAACGAAAATCTTTTGTGACAATACTGGTGCAATTGCCTTGGCAAAGGAATCTAGATTTCACAAGGGAACCAAGTACATCAAGAGACACTTCAATTCCATCCGTCATCAAGTATCAGTGGGGGACATAGAGATCAACAAGATACATACGGATCTGAATCTTGCGGACCCGTTGACTAAGCCTCTTCCACGAGCAAAACATGATCAACACCAAAACTCCATGGGTGTTAGAATCATTACTTTGTAATCTAGATTATTGACTCTAGTGCAAGTGGGAGACTAAAGGATATATGCCCTAGAGGCAATAATAAAGTTATTATTTATTTCCTTATTTCATGATAAATGTTTATTATTCATGCTAGAATTGTATTAACCCGAAACTTAGTACATGTGTGAATACATAGACAAAATAATGTGTCCCTAGTATGCCTCTACTTGACTAGCTCGTTTATCAAAGATGGTTATGTTTCCTAACCATATACATGTTTTGTCATTTGATGAATGGGATCACATCATTAGGAGAATGATGTGATGGACATGACCCATCCGTTAGCTTAGCATTATGATCATTACAGTTTCATTGCTACTGCTTTCTTCATGACTTATACATGTTCCTCAGACTATGAGATTATGCAACTCCCGAATACCGGAGGAACACTTTGTGTGCTACCAAACGTCACAACGTAAATGGGTGATTATAAAGGTGCTCTACAGGTGTCTCCGAAGGTGTTTGTTGGGTTGGTGAGATTAGGATTTGTCACTTCGTGTTTTGAAGAGGTATCTCTGGGCCCTCTCGGTAATGCTCATCACTATAAGCCTTGCAAGCAATGTGACTTGATGGTATTACAGAACGAGTAAAGAGACTTGATGGTAACGAGATTGAACTAGGCATGATGATACCGACGATCGAATCTCGGGCAAGTAACATACCGATGACAAAGGAAACAACGTATGTTGGTATGCGGTTTAACCGATAAAGATCTCCGTAGAATATGTGGGAGCCAATATGAGCAGCCAGGTTCCGCTATTGGTTATTGACCGGAGATGTGTCTCGGTCATGTCTACATAGTTCTCGAACCCGTAGGGTCCACACGCTTAATGTTTGATGACGATATGTATTATGAGTTATGTGTTTTTGATGACCTAAGTTTGTTCGGAGTCCCGGATGAGATCACGGATGTGACGAGGAGTCTCAAAATGGTCGAGACATAAAGATTGATATATTGGACGGCTATATTCGTGTAGGGGAACACAATAATTTCAAAACATTTCCAATGATCACACAAGATCTATCTAGGTGATGCTTAGCAATGAGAGGGAAGAGTGTGTCTACGTACCCTCGTAGACCGAAAGCGGAAGCATTATGACACCGTGGTTGATGTAGTAGTACGTCTTCACGATCCGACCGATCCTAGCACCGAAGGTACGACACCTCCGCGATCTGCACTTGTTCAGCTCGGTGACGTCCCACGAACTCTAGATCCAGCTGAGGTCGAGGGAGAGTTTCGTCAGCATGATGGCGTGGTGAAGGTGATGATGAAGTTACCGGCGCAGGGCTTCGCCTAAGCACTACGACGATATGACCGAGGTGTGTAACTGTGGAGGGGGGCACCGCACACGACTAAAACAATTGTCAACTTGTGTGTTCTAGGGTTCCCCCTGCCCCCGTATATAAAGGAGCAAGGGGGAGGCTGGCTGGCCCTCATGGGGCACGCCCCAAGTAGGATTCCTACTAGGAATCCTATTCCTAGTAGGTTTCCAACAAGGGAAGAGAGGGGAAATGAACGAGAGGGAGAGAGGGAGAAGGAAAGGGGGCGCCGCCCCCTTTCCCTTGTCCTATTCGGACTCAAGGGGGGGGGGCGAGCCCTCCTGTGGCCCTCCTCTCTCTCCACTAAGGCCCATCAAGGCCCACTAGTTCCCTCGGGGGGTTTCGGTAACCCTCCGACACTCAGGTTCTATCTGAAACTTCTCCGAAACACTTTCGGTGTCCGAATATAGTCGTCCAATATATCAATCTTTATGTCTCGACCATTTCGAGACTCTTCGTCATGTCCGCGATCACATCCGGGACTCTGAACAATCATCGGTACATCATATCACATAAACTCATAATACCAATCGTCATCGAATGTTAAGCGTGCGGACCCTACGGGTTCGAGAACTATGTAGACATGACCGAGACATGTCTCTGGTCAAAACCAATAGCAAAACTTGGACGCTCATATTGGCTCCTACATATTCTACGAATATCTTTATCGGTAAAACCGCATAACAACATACGTTGCTCCCTTTTGTCATCGATATGTTACCTTCCCGAGATTTGATCGTCGGTATCTCAGTACCTAGTTCAATATTGTTACCGGCAAGTCTCTTTACTTGTTACGCAATACTTCATCCCGCAACTAACTCATTAGTTACAATGCTTGCAAGGCTTATAGTGATGAGTATTACTAAGAGGGCCAAGAGATGCCTCTCTGAAATACGGAGTGACAAATCCTAATCTTGATCTATGCCAACCCAACAAACACCTTCGGAGACACCTGTAGAGCACCTTTATAATCACCCTTTTACGTTGTGATGTTTGGTAGCACATGATGTCTACTACACAACCTTCTTCTTGTAGACATTGTTGGGCCTGCAAGTGCACATGTTTGTAGGACAGTAGCAAATTTCCCTCAAGTGGATGACCTAAGGTTTATCAATCCGTAGGAGGCGTAGGATGAAGATGGTCTCTCTTAAACAACCCTGCAACCAAATAACAAAGAGTCTCTTGTGTCCCCAACACACCCAATACAATGGTAAATTGTATAGGTGCACTAGTTCGGCGAAGAGATGAAGATACAAGTGCAAAATAGATAGTAGACAAAGGTAATTGTAATTTGAAATAATAAAACATCAAGGTAACAAGTGGTAAAAGTGAGCGTAAACGGTATTGCAATGATAGGAAACAAGGCCTAGGGTTCATACTTTCACTAGTGCAAGTTCTCTCAACAATAATAACATAGATAGATCATATAACAAGCCCTCAATATGCAACAAAGAGTCACTCCAAAGCCACTAATAGCAGAGAACAAACATAGATATTATGGTAGGGTACGAAACCACCTCAAAGTTATCCTTTCTGTTCTATCTATTCAAGAGTTCGTAGTAAAATAACATAAAGCTATTCTTTCCGCTCAATCCATCATAGAGTTCATACTAGAATAACACCTTAAGACACAAATCAACAAAAAAAACCCTAATGTCACCTAGATACTCCATTGTCGCATCAAGTATCCGTGGGCATGATTATACGATATGCGTCACACAATCTCAGATTCATCCAACCAACATAAAAGTACTTCAAAGAGTGCCCCAAAGCTACTACCGGAGAGTCAAGAACGTGTGCCAACCCCTATGCATAGGTTCCCAATGTCACGAAACCCGCAAGTTGATCACCAAAACATACATCAAGTGGCACATGATATTCCATTGTCACCACAGATAATCACGGCAAGACATACATCAAGTGTTCTCATAAAGACTCAATCCGATAAGATAACTTCAAAGGGGAAACTCAATTCATCACAAGAGAGTAGAGGGGGAGAAACATCATAAGATCCAACTACAATAGCAAAGCTCGGGATACATCAAGATCGTGCCATAGAGGAACACGAGAGAGAGAGAGAGATCAAACACATAGCTACTGGTACATACCCTCAGCCCCGAGGGTGAACTACTCCCTCCTCGTCATGGATAGCGCCGGGATGATGAAGATGGCCTCCGGTGATGGGATCCCCCTCCGGCAGGGTGTCGGAACAGGGTCCCGATTGGTTTTTGGTGGCTATAGAGGCTTGCGGCGGCGGAAATCCCGATCTAGGTTCTGTTCTGGAAGTTTTTGGGTACGTAGGTATATATGGGTGCAGGAAGTACGTTGGTGGAGCTACGGGGGTCCCACGAGGCAGGGGGGCGCCCAGGGGGGCGCCCCCACCCTCGTAAGCACCTCCCGTATCTCCTGACGTGCACTCCAAGTCCATCGGGTGGTTTCCTTCCAAAAATAACTTCTCCAGTTGATTTCGTTCCGTTTTGACTCCGTCTGATATTCCTTTTCCTTGAAACACTGAAATAGGCATAAAACAGCAAATCTGGGTTGGGCCTCCGGTTAATAGGTTAGTCCCAAAAATAATATAAAAGTGGATAATAAAGCCCAATATTGCCTAAAACAGTAGATAAAGTAGCATGGAGCAATCAAAAATTATAGATACGTTGGAGACGTATCAGCACACAAAGTGTTCCTCCAGTATTCTGGAGTTGCATAATCTCATAGGCTGAGGAACTTGTATAAGTCATGAAGAAAGCAGTATCAATGAAACTAACACGATCATAATGCTAAGCTAACAGATGGGTCATGTCCATCACATCATTCTCCAAATGATGTGATCCCGTTCATCAAATGACAACACATGTCTATGGTTTGAAAATATAACCATCTTTGATAAACGAGCTAGTCAAGTAGAGGCATACTAGGGACTATAAGTTTTGTCTATGTATTCACACATGTACTAAGTTTTCGGTTAATATAATTCTAGCATGAATAATACACATTTATCATGAATTAAGGAAAGAAATAATAACTTTATTATTGCCTCCAGGGCATATTTCCTCCAGCCTCCCACTTGCACTAGAGTCAATAATCTAGATTACATTGTAATGATTCTAACACCCATGGAGCTTTGGTGTTGATCATGTTTTGCTCGTGGAAGAGGCTTAGTCAATAGGTCTGCAACATTCAGATCCGTGTGTATCTTGCAAATCTCTATGTCCCCTTCCGACACTTGATGACGGATGGAATTGAAGCGTCTCTTGATGTGCTTGGTTCTCTTGTGAAATCAGGATTCCTTTGCCGAGGCAATTGCACCAGTATTGTCACAAAAGATTTTCATTGGACCCGATGCACTAGGTATGACACCTAGATCGAATATGAACTCCTTCATCCAAACTCCTTCATTTGCTGCTTCCGAAGCAGCAATGTACTCCGCTTCACACGTAGATCCCGCCACGATGCTCTGCTTGGAACTGGACCAACTGACAGCTTCTCCATTCAATAAAAATATGTATCCGGTTTGCGACTTAGAGTCATCCAGATCAGTGTCAAAGCTTGCATCAACGTAACCATTTACGACGAGCTCTTTTTCACCTCCATAAACGAGAAACATATCCTTAGTCCTTTTCAAGTATTTTAGGATGTTCTTGACCGCTGTCCTGTGCTCCACTCAAGGATTACTTTGGTACCTCCCTGATATGCTTATAGAAAGTCATACATCAGGTCTGGTACACAGCATTGCATACATGATAGAGCCTATGGCTGAAGCATAGGGGATGACTTTCGTTTTCTCTCTATCTTCTGAAGTGGTCGGGCATTGAGTCTGACTCAACTCCACACCTTGTAACATAGGCAAGAACCCTTTCTTTGACTAATCCATTTCGAACTTCTTCAAAACTTTATCAAGGTATGTGCTTTGTGAAAGTCCAATTAAGTGTCTTGATCTATCTCTATAGATCTTGATGCCCAATATGTAAGCAGCTTCTCCGAGGTCTTTCATAGAAAAACTCTTATTCAAATATCCCTTTATGCTATCCAAAAATTCTATATCATTTCCAATCAACAATATGTTATCCACATATAAGATTAGAAATGCTATAGAGCTCCCACTCACTTTCTTATAAATACAGGTGTCGGTGTCAAAACCGGCGGATCTCGGGTAGGGGGTCCCGAACTGTGTGTCTAAGGTTGATGGTAACAGGAGGCGGGGGACATGATGTTTACCCAGGTTCGGGCCCTCTCTATGGAGGTAATACCCTACTTCCTGCTTGATTGATCTTGATGAATATGAGTATTACAAGAGTTGATCTACCACGAGATCGTACGGTCTAAAACCCTAGAAGTCTAGCATGTATGATTATGATTGCCTCTACGGACTAAGCCCTCCGGTTTATATATATATCAGAGGGGACTGGGGTTGTACAAAGTCGGTTACAGAGAAAGGAATCTACATATCCGAACACCAAGCTTGCCTTCCACGCCAAGGAGAATCCCATCCGGACACGGGAAGAAGTCTTCTGTCTTGTATGTTCATAGCCCATCAGTCCGGCCCATGTCACATAGGGCGGACGGTCGAGAACTCCTTAATTCGGGAATCCCTCAGTAGCCCTTGAACCAGGCTTCAATGACGAGGTGTCCGGCTTGCAGATTGTCTTCGGCATTGCAAGGCGGGTTCCTCCTCTGAATACTCTAAAGCATTCTTCAAATACAAAAAATGTGTCCAACTCTGCAAAACAAATACCACACACAACCGTAGAGAGCACAGTATTTCACGAGTCCAATCCGCTGACAACTTTTTGTAGCGTGACATCGCGTCACCACCCGGCCATTATTCGAACCGTTTTTAGCCTGCCGCTCCATATTTCGAGATGCGGTTTCATTGGCACGTCTTGTCAAAGCAGAGATCGTGTCCCCTTATTGGAGGATTCTCATCAATACGGCGTGGGTAACCCAACCGTGCCGTCTGCACGGCCCTTGGGGAATAGGCGAGTTTTAAGGCGAGTGGGGAGGCGCTTGAAATTTGATGGCTTTGTAAGGAGATAAGGATTCACCCCTTTCACCCATGCCTTCTCTCTCTCAGCCTCCTCCATTCTCGAGCTCCAGCACCCAAGTTCTCATCTTTTCCGCCCCAAGAAAGCACTCCAACCATATCCGGATCCGGAGCGCAGGGCAAGTGGATGGCCTCCTCCGTTAAGGAGAAGGACATTACCCAGCTCCGGGAGGCCGGGTATTTGGCCAAGGGACAGATTGTCCCCACCCCGGAGCCCCATGAGAGGGTTGTATTCATCCCCCACTTCGTCCGCGAGTTGGGATTTCCCCTCCACCCGTTCATCCGCGAACTCATGTTCTACTATGGGTTGGATTTCCATGATCTGGCCCCCAACTCCTTCCTCAACATCTCGACATTCATTGTCATGTGCGAGGCCTTCCTCCGCATCCCACCCCACTTGGGATTATGGCTAAAGATCTTCAATGTGAAGCCGAAGGTGGTGAGTGGCCAACACGCAGAGTGCGGAGGCGCCATGGTGAGCAAGATGCCCAACGTCACATGGCCCGAAAGGCTCCTTCATGGAGACTGTCAAAGGGTGGCAACAAAGTGGTTCTACGTCACAGAGCCGCACGACACCACCTGAGACGTGGCTCCCGAATTCCGGTCCAGAGCCCCGATGGGGCTCAGCTCCTGGCCAGAGAAGGGCCTGGACTGGTCTTCGCCGGACGATTTGACAGCGCTTCAGACGCGCATTAAGAGCATGGTAGACAAGAATATCAAGCTTGTCAATGTGATCCAGGTGATGCTTATTCGTCAGATCCTTCCGTGCCAACACTGGACTTGCCATTTGTGGGAGTATGATCCGGCCAAGAACCAGACCTTGTTGCAGTTCTTCGACACCATGCACAAAGACATCTAGAAGGTGCTTTTCAAGTCCAGTGAGACGTGGCCGGATATGACCGAGGACCGTGGGCACGACTTGGCCCATCCTGCTAGTTCGGTAAGTTTTTTCATGTTTTCAAGGTGTATCCTTTACTTGCATACTCGAGGAAGATGCCTAAGCCTCCCTACTGATTCTCTCAGGGCTGGACAAATAAGGCGGGGCGGATTCACTATCCGGCTCCACTGCCCGAAGACCCAGCAATTCCACTTCTGACGAAGATGCTGGTTCCGACGCCCTATCAAGCGTCGGAGAAGAAGGCCAAGAAGAAGGCCAAGGGGACCAGAGGTGGCCTCCGTCGCAAGGGTGCTTCAAACATAACGTACGAAGACACCAAGACTCACTCCTCCACCGCCGAGGATGAAGAGGAGGAGGAAAGCAACTCTCCCCTTGAGGGAGGAAGGAAGAAGAGGGCGGCCTCCACAAATCTAGAGGCAGAGGCATCCAAGAAAGGTAAAGCTTCCCTCCCAGACAACTCTATAGCGACCACCGACAACAGCTCGGAATGGCACCCCAGGGACAAGCCCCTGGCCAAATCGTGAGTACTCAAAAACCCATACACATTCATATATCTGGCCTCTCTACTTCATAGTCTTAACATGTTGAGTCATGCAGTTGCAGTCCGGCTCGGTCCGACCTCGAGCGATCCTCATCAACGGGGAATTCGCTGGACCCGAAGGCGATGGACATTGGGTCCCTTCCGGCGGCCTCCTCTCCCAAGGCCGTGGATGACACCGAGGTGTTGTCCCGAAGGACCCCAGGCCAGGGAGAGACGCAGGAGGCCGTCAAGGCGGCGCCAGGGGGTGAAACCTCGGCTGCCGGACACATGGGGGAGCAAATCCCCATGGATACTAGCAATGGGGGCCATATCCAATTTGGCCCCCAGGCGAATACAATTCCGGAGACCTATACGGCTTCGGAATCAGGCAAGCAACCTCTTTCAAAAGAAGAAGGTGCGCCTATTCCACCGGTGACCTCTGTCCATCCAGAGGCAGCGGATAATTTGTTGGAAGCGCTGCAAGGCGCTTCCACTATTGAGGAACACCGTACCCTTATGGGTATGGTGGTTGAGAGGATCCAGTCCACGAAGAGCGGACTGATCGAAGCTTGCACAAGCCTTCTAACAGGCTTTGAGGTAAGCAACACAATTATGTAAAAAGAATGTCACGGTATAGACAGTAGCCCCTGAGACACTGTCTGATGTTCGAAATGAAAAGTCGGACAGAGGATCAAACAAGTTTCGCAGGATACTAACCAGATGAGTCAATGTGAACAAATAGGCGTCATTAATGGCTGCGACCTCTCATACTGCTAAGGTTTTCGGACTGAAGCAGAGTCTGGAGTGAGCCGAGGAAGAGCTCGGCCGCGTGAAAAAACATCTAGAAGACAATCAAGGTATGCAATAACTTTGTCTATATTCAGGAAGGATGAATGATTTGTGCCTACTAAAGTGCCATGATATTTATTAGGAGCGGCGACCGAGGTGGAGACCCTCAAGAAGACGTTGGCCGAGGCCGAGGAGAGAGCGGCCAAGGAACAAGACGCCCGTGAAAACATGAGGCCAGGGTCTGTGAGGTCCAACAGGAGCTCCAGGACGCCGTGAAGAAATTTGAGTCCTTGGAGTGCAACTTTGCGGATCAAGAGTCCGAACTTGCCAAGGCCCGTCAAAGCACATACGATGCCCGGGTTGAAGCCCAGGGCGCCCTCCAGGAATTCCAGGAGGCCAGAAAAATTGCAGCGGGTAAGGCCTTTATTATGCAGAGCAAATACGTGAAGAAAAGGTTCCTCTTACTGACCCGGATTTGGAGTTCTCCAGGGGTGTTTGCGGATCTGCCGCACAGCATTTCAGACACTGTGGAATTCTTCCGAGCCAAAGAGGGGAGCTCCATGGAGAAGCTATTTTGGTTGCAATACCTTGCGCCAGAGCATCCAGTGTCCTTTAGCGATCAGCTAAAACAGCTGGTCGAATAGCATATGGTGGACGAACTAGCCATGAAGGATTTAATAATCCGGCTATGGCCTGCCGAAGCTATACCCAAAAGCTATTTCGGGCTCGTGAAGCGGCTAGTCAATACCTGCCCTTGGCTTGATGCCATCAAGTGGTCGATCTGCATCGAAGGCGTGCGAATGGCCTTCGCCCGAGTCAAGATGCAGTGGGTGAAGATTGACGCCGTGAAGCTTGTGACCGAGGGACCGCCCACAGGCAAGGAGCACCACACGCCCAAGCGGTATTTTGAAGATGTCCTGGAGGGATCCCGCATTGTAGAGGGGTAGTGTTCAAAAGATATTATCTTTAAATGAAGTCATTCATATTGTCCCTTATGTACTATGAAACAGAGCCGTTATGTAATATAATGCTTGTTATTTAAAATTTAACCTCATGTGCGGCCATTTTGTTAAATCTGAGAGTTGGCCAGTCATCGGCTTCCGCCCCCACGTAGGTAGTATGGGGGTGTTCGGGATGAATCTAAACACTCTTTATCCCAAATTTTGGTCCTTAAAGGAGGTGTTTAGCGCAACGAACCAGGCAATCGGACTATGTGGCTTTATCATCCTCACTTAGCCATAGGAGTTTGACAATAGAAATTTAGGCGCAGCCCCTAGTGTTTGTAAGTCCGAACTTGGGGTGTTGTAAACACCTGATCGGATAAAAACTGATTCATCGCATAATGCAGAAAAAATCGCTAAAGATTTGTAACCTCTCGGACAGCTGACCGGCTCACGCCGCATCATGACAGTCAGTTTTCGGCTTTCTCTACTGAGGTGCTCATCCGGATGAACCAGGACACAATCACAGTAGTTCTCCCTTTACTACCCTAGCCAATATAGCGGAACATAAGGTAGTCAGCACAGGAGCCGGGAAACCCAACTATTGACCAAAGACATGATTCAGAGCCGATGCATATAATGCTAAAGTTCGGGGTGCCGAACTATACTGTAAAAAAGTGTTTGGACTTTGTTACCGTATTATGGGGCGTAATGAAGCCCCTGGCGAATTAAGGCGTACCAGAGTGTACGGGTGCAATTGATAAGAATATCGAGAAAAATGAAGTAACAGGCTAATGTCGCAGAAATTGGGCCGCTAACTATTTTCCATTATTGTTTGATTAATACGTCAAAACATATTTGTACAGGCAGTGTGATAAGCAACAGGGCTATTTAACATGCCACAACCAAGGGAGAGCTGCGTGCGGGTCCTTAAAACAGGCATAACAATCGTTTAAAGAGACCACCTCGAAATTCCCTTATACGTCAATGCTACTTGCCATTTTGGTGTATCCGTCCCTTGATAGGTCCGACAATCAGGCCACCAGGAAAGACCTGGGAAAAAAGAAACCTGAAAAGAAAAAGAAACAGTGAAAGTATGTGGGTCCAGGGGGGTTGAACCATATTATGGACCAAGATCTAGCCGTGCCTCCGTCTACGCCCATGGTATTTTGAGTGCGTAATTATGTACGCGCGGTACGAATGCCGCCGTTTGGTCGGGACTGGGACGGAGGCTGAATTGCTAGTCAAGCTCTTGACGAGCTGGACTATCCTACTGCAAAGTAGTTCGGACTCGTTTGATAGTGTTCGGGAGCTTGGCCGCCGAAATAAGGTTCTGCCTGAAAAGGCCGCTCTGTGCTTCTGCTGCGAGGGCAGCGGTGTGCTCCTCGGTACAGAGGGAGCATTCCGTGTTTCCATTGACTGTTATGACACTGCATGGTCCAGGCATATTGAGCTTGAGATAAGCATAGTGTGGCACCGCATTGAATCGAGCGAATGCGGTTCGTCCGAGCAGTGCGTGATAGCCACTTCGGAAGGGGACGATATCGAAGATCAACTCTTCGTTTCGGAAGTTGTCCGAGGATCCGAAGACCACCTCCAGTGTGATTGAGCCCATACAGCGGGCCTCTACACCTGGTATGACACCTTTAAAGGTGGTTTTTGTGGGCTTGATCCTTGACAGATCAATACCCATTTTGCGCACTGTATCCTGATAGAGCAGGTTCAGGCTGCTGCCACCGTCCATGAGGACTCGCGTAAGATGGAATCCATCAATGATTGGGTCGAGGACCAGTGCGGCTGAACCACCATGACGGATACTGGTCGGATGGTCCCTGCGATCGAAGGTGATCGGGCAGGACGACCATGGGTTAAACTTTGGGGCGACTGGCTCCATCGCGTAGACATCCCTGAGCGCACGCTTGCGCTCTCTTTTGAGGATATGGGTAGCGCATATCATGTTCACCGTTTTAACTTGGGGGGGGGCTTCTTCTGTCCCCCTGTGTTCGGTGGCCGGGGCTCCTCGTCATCGTCCTCGCTTTGCGACCCCTTCTCCTTGTTCTCGGCATTTAACTTCCCGGCCTGTTTAAAAACCCAACAGTCTCTATTGGTCTGATTGGCTGGTTTATCAGGAGTGTCGTGGATTTGACATGGACGATCGAGTATGCGGTCCAAGCTGGACGAGCCCAGATTGTTTCTTTTGTATGGCTTCTTCCGCTGACCGAACTTAGAGCCACTGAATCCAGCGTTGACCGCCGTGTCCTTGGTGTTGTCACCGTTGCTTCAACGCTTGTGTCTGTTGTGTCGGGGCTTGCCGTTGCTATTTCTGGCTTCAGAAGTGCCAGGTTCGCTTGTATTGTTATTGCTACGGGCAAGCCAGCTATCCTCACCCGCGCAAAAGCGGGTCATAAGCGTCGTGAGGGCTGCCATGGACTTTGGCTTTTCTTGGCCGAGGTGTCGGGCAAGCCATTCCTCACGGATGCTATGTTTAAAGGCCGCTAGGGCTTCGGCATCCGGACAATCGACGATCTAGTTCTTTTTAGTTAAGAATGTAGTCCAAAATTTCGTAGCTGACTCTTTGGGCTGTTGAACTATGTGACTTAATTCGTCGGCATCTGGAGGTTGTACATATGTACCCTGGAAGTTGTCGAGGAAGGCGTCTTCCAAGTCTTCCCAGCTGCCAATTGAGTTTTTGGGCAAACTGTTCAACCAGTGCCGAGCAGGTCCCTTGAGTTTTAGCGGGAGGTATTTGATGGCGTGAAGATCATCACCGCGGACCATATTAATATGGAGGAGAAAATCCTCAATCCATACCGCGGGGTCTGTTGTCCCATCATAGACTTCCGGGAATTCATGTTCCATTACTTAATCGGTGAAGCAAAGGGGGTGTGCAGCGCCTCTATATCGGGCCAAGTCGTGATGTAGCTCGGATGGAGTTCCTCTGTGGTTTTCGGCCCGAGCGTGGTTATGTTTGTCACGTCCGGCCCGATGGCCATCGTCGCGCATCCGGGCACGCCCCCGCAATCCATAGATCGATCTGGTCTGACCTGCTCTGTTTTCCAGGTCATGCCGCAGGTCATATGTGTATCCCCGAGCTGTTGTGTCTCTGTTTTTACAGTAAAGGGGGTGCGAGCTGGTGTTCGGCTTGAGTTGCCGCTTTGTCCTGGCCACGCGGTAGCCGGTCAGCCGCATTATGCGCTGGTAGGACGGGCTCCAGCGCCTCGTCATGGAATTGGGGTAGCAATTTGCGTTTTGGGTAACTTTTGTTTGGGTGCTCGAGGTCGTATTCCTCGGCTGCCAGGACATTAGTCCATCTGTCATTGAGTAGATCTTGATCAGCTTGAAGCTGCTGCTGCTTCTTTTTCAGCCTCCTTGCGGTGGCTATTAGCTGGCGCTTAAAGCGCTCCTTATCGACGGGCTCCTCAGGCACGATAAAGTCTTCGTCGCCAAGGCGTGCCTCGTCCTCGGAGAGCGGAAGGTAATTAATGTCCTCCGAGTCTTTGTTAAGGGCATGTTCATTAGGGCTGACTCGCCCATCCTCCCGTTCATCCTGTTCGGAAGTTGGCTCAACGGGGTCTTTGTTGTCTCTGACATTGTCCAGAGTATTATTTTATCTTGTGCCAGTATTGCTGTTTTTTTCACGGCGTGGTTTAGAGCGGCGCCGCTGATGTCAGCGCTTTGGTTGTATCTCAGGAGGCTTATCCTCGTTTGGATCCTTTTCATTATCGCCGTTGTTCTCTTTGGGTGTATCCACCATGTATATGTCATACGAGGAGGTGGCTGTCCAGCGCCCGTGGTTTTTGTGCCTGCTCCTCTCCGGCATCGTCGTCCATACCATTGATGTCTTCGGAGTTGTAATCGAGCATGTCGGTTAAGTCTTCGACAGTGGCTATGAAGTGGGTGGAGGGTGGGAAGCGGAATTCTCCACCATCAGCTTCATATTCAAATCGGATATAGTTCGGCTGAGAGTCCCCTGATAAGGAGAGGGCTTTTAATGAATTTAGCACATTGCCTAAAGGTGAGTGTCGGAAGATGTCCGCGAAATTGAATTCAACGATCGGTGCCTGATCAGGTTTGATAGGCGCGGATGCATGCGGTTTAGAACCTATGGCCGGAGATGAATCCGAGGTTCTGGTGACACAAGCCCCGCTCGAGGTTGGATCTGTGTGCGGCACTAACGCCACTGAGTCTGCAGCTTCCACGGCAGGGTTGAGCTTCCCGTCCTCGGACGACGCAATCTGCTCCGGATCTAGGGCCAGAGCAGTTACAGGCGCTATCTCCTGAGCATGGTCCGATGACAGATTTAGGTCATGTTCATCGTGGTGGCAGGGAGCGGCCGTCATGGGCTCGAATCCGTCGAAGATCAAGTCTCCGTGGATATCGGCAATGTAATTCAAGCTTCTAAACCTGACCTAATGGCCAGGGGCGTAGCTGTCGATCTGCTCTAGATGGCCAAGCGAGTTGGCCCGCAGTGCGAAGCCACCGAATACGAAGATCTGTCCGGGGAGGAAAACCTCCCCTTGGACTGCATTGTTGTAGATGATTGATGGAGCCATTAAACCTTTTGATGACGACACAGCGGAACTCTCAATGAAAGAACCAATGTCGGTGTCAAAACCGGCGAACTGTGCGTCTAAGGTTGATGGTAACAGGAGGCGGGGGACACGATGTTTACCCAGGTTCGGGCCCTCTCTATGGAGGTATACCCTACTTCCTGCTTGATTGATCTTGATGAATATGAGTATTACAAGAGTTGATCTACCACGAGATCGTAAGGGCTAAAACCCTAGAAGTCTAGCATGTATGATTATGATTGCCTCTACAGACTAAGCCCTCTGGTTTATATAAACACCGGAGGGGACTAGGGTTGTTCATAGTCGGTTACAGAGAAAGGAATCTACATATCCGAATGCCAAGATTGCCTTCCATGCCAAGGAGAATCCCATCCGGACATGGGAAGAAGTCTTCTGTCTTGTATCTTCATAACCCATCAGTCCGGCCCACGTCACATAGGCCGGACGACCGAGGACCCCTTAATCTAGGACTCCCTCAACATGCTTCTCCAAAAATCTCTATAAAACCATATGCTTTGATCACACTATCAAAGCTTTTATTCCAACTCCGAGAGGCTTGCACCAGTCCATAAATGGATCGCTGGAGCTTGCACACTTTGTTAGCACCCTTTGGATCGACAAAACCTTCTGGTTGCATCATATACAACTCTTCTTCCGGAAATCCATTCAGGAATGCAGTTTTGACATCCATTTGCCAAATTTCATAATCATAAAATGCAACAATTGCTAACATGATTCAGACAGACTTAAGCATCGCCGCGGGTGAGAAAGTCTCATCGTAGTCAACTCCTTGAACTTGTCGAAAACCTTTCACAATAAGTCGAGCTTTGTAAGCAGTAACATTACCGTCTGCGTCGGTCTTCTTCTTAAAGATCCATTTATTTTCCATGGCTTGCCGATCTTCGTCAAGTCCACCAAAGTCCACACTTTGTTCTCATGCATGGACCCATCTCAGATTTTATGGCCTCTAGCCATTTCATGGAATCTGGGCTCATCATCGCTTCCTCATAGTTCGTCGGTTCATCATGGTCTAGTAACATGACTTTCAGAACATGATTACCGTACCACTCTGGTGCGCATTTTACTCTGGAAGACCTACGAGGTTCGGTAGTTACTTGATCTGAAGCTTCATGATCATCATCATTAGCTTCCTCACTAATTGGTGTAGGAATCACGGGAACTGATTTCTGTGATGAACTACTTTCCAATAAGGGAGAAGGTACAACTACCTCCTCAAGTTCTACTTTCCTCCCACTCACTTCTTTCGGGAGAAACTCCTTCTCTAGAAAGGATCCATTCTTAGCAACAAAGATTTTGCCTTCAGATCTGTGATAGAAGGTGTACCCAACAGTTTCCTTTGGGTATCCTACGAAGACGCACTTCTTCGGTTTGGGTTCGAGCTTATCAGGATGAAGATTTTCACATAAGCATCACAACCCCAAACTTTAAGAAACGACAACTTTGGTTTCTTACCAAACCATAGTTCATAAGGCATCGTCTCAACGGATTTTGATGGTATCCTATTTAAAGTGAATGCAGCCGTCTCTAGAGCATAACCCCAAAACGATAGCGGTAAATCAGTAAGAGACATCATAGATCGCACCATATCCAATAAAGTACGGTTATGACGTTCGGACACACCATTTCGCTGTGGTGTTCCAGGTGGCGTTAATTGTGAAACTATACCATGTTGTCTCAAATGAAGACCAAACTCGTAACTCAAATATTCTCCTCCACGATCAGATCGTATAAACTTTATTTTCTTCCTAGGAGGATTTTCCACTTCACTTTGAAATTCTTTGAACTTTTCAAATGTTTCAGACTTATGCTTCATTAAGTAGATATAACCATATCTGCTCAAATCACCTGTGAAGGTAAGAAAATAACGATACCCACCACGAGCATCAATACTCATTGGACTGCATACATTGGTATGTATTATTTCCAACAAGTCAGTAGCTCGTTCCATTGTTCCGGAGAACGGAGTTTTAGTCATCTTGCCCATAAGGCACGGCTCGCAAGCACCAAGTGATTAATAATCAAGTGATTCCAAAAGTCCATCAGCATGGCATTTCTTCATGCGCTTTACACCGATATGACCCAAACGGCAGTGCCACAAATAAGTTGCACTATCATTATTAAACTTCAATCTTTTGGCTTAAACACTATGAATATGTGTATTACTACTATCGAGATTCAATAAAAATAGACCACTCAGCAGGGGTGCATGACCATAAAAGATATCACTCATATACTTAGAACAACCATTATTCTCTGATTTAAATGAATAACCATCTCGCATTAAACAAGATCCAGATATAATGTTCATGCTCAACGCTGGCACCAAATAACAATTATCCAGGTCTAAAACTAATCCCGATCGTAGATGTAGAGGTAGCGTGCTGACCACGATCACATCGACTTTGGAACCATTTCCCACGCGCATCGTCACCACGTCCTTAGCCAATCTTCGCTTAATCCGTAGACCCTATTTCGAGTTGCAAATATGAGCAACAAAACCAGTATCAAATACCCAGGCGCTACTGCGAGCATTAGTTAAGTACACATCAATAACATATATATCAAATATACCTTTCAGTTTGCCATCCTTCTTATCCGCCAAATACTTGGGGCAGTTCTGCTTCCAGTGACCAGTCCCTTTGCAGTAGAAGCACTCAATTTCAGGCTTAGGTCCAGACTTGGGCTTCTTCTCTTGAGCAACAACCTTTTTTCCGTTCTTCTTGAAGTTCCCTTTCTCCCCTTTGCCCTTTTTCTTGAAACTAGTGGTCTTATTGACCATCAACACTTGATGCTCCTTTTTGATTTCTACCTCCGCGGCCTTTAGCATCACGAAGAGCTCAGGAATAGTCTTGTTCATCCCTTGCATATTATAGTTCATCATGAAGCCTTTATAGCTTGGTGGCAGTGATTGAAGAACTCTATCAATGACACAATCAACTGGAAAATCAACTCCTAGTTGAGTCAAGTGATTATGGTACCCAGACATTCTGAGTATGTGTTCACTGACAGAACTATTCTCCTCCATTTTGCAGCTGTAGAACTTGTTGGAGATTTCATATCTCTCAACTCGGGCATTTGCTTGAAATATTAACGTGAACTCTTGGAATATCTCATATGCTCCATGATGTTCAAAATGTCTTTGAAGTCCCGATTCTAAGCCGTAAAGCATGGCACACTGAACTATTGAGTAGTCATCAGCTTTGCTTTGCTAGACGTTCTTAACGTCATCAGTAGCATCTGCAGCAGGCCTGGCACCCAATGGTGCTTCCAGGACGTAATTCTTCTGTGCAGCAATGAGGATAATCCTCAAGTCACGGACCCAGTCCGTGTAGTTGCTGCCATCATCTTTCAACTTAGCTTTCTCTAGGAACGCATTAAAATTCAAAGGAACGGTAGCACGGGCCATTGATCTACAACAACATACACATGCAAAATACTATCAGGTACTAAGTTCATGATAAATTAAAGTTCAATTAATCATATTACTTAAGAACTCCCACTTAGATAGACATCCCTCTAATCATCTAAGTGATCACGTGATCCAAATCAACTAAACCATGTTCGATCATCACGTGAGATGGAGTAGTTTTCAATGGTGAACATCACTATGTTGATCATATCTACTATATGATTCACGCTCGACCTTTCGGTCTCAGTGTTCCGAGGCCATATCTGCATATGCTAGGATCGTCAAGTTTAACCCGAGTATTCTCCGTGTGCAAAACTGGCTTGCACCCATTGTTTGTGAACGCAAAGCTTATTACACCCGATCATCACGTGGTGTCTCGGCACGACGAACTGTAGCAATGGTGCATACTCAGGGAGAACACTTATACCTTGAAATTTTGTAAGGGATCATCTTATAATGCTACCGACGTTCTAAGCAAAATAAGATGCATAAAGGATAAACATCACATGGAATCAAAATATGTGACATAATATGGCCATCGTCATCTTGTGCTCATGATCTCCATCACCGAAGCATCGTCATGATCTCCAACGTCACTGGCGCGACACCTTGATCTCCATCATAGCATCATTATCGTCTCGCCAACTATTGTTACTACGACTATCGCTACTGCTTAGTGATCAAGTTAAACAATTACATGGCGATTGCATTGCATACAATAAAGCGACAACCATATGGCTCCTGCCAGTTGCCGATCACTTTGTTACAAAACAAGATCAGTGATAAGTCTCCAACGTATCTATATTTTTGATTGTTCCATGCTATTATATTACCTGTTTTGGATGTTTATGGGCTTTACTTTACACTTTTATATCATTTTTGGGACTAACCTACTAACCGGAGGCCCAGCCCGTATTGCTGTTTTTTTGCCTATTTCAGTGTTTTGAAGAAAAAGAATATCAAAAGGAGTCCAAACGGAATGAAACCTTCGGGAGCGATCTTTTTGGAACAAACGTGATCCAGAGTACTTGGAGTGCAAGTCAAGAAGCAATCGAGGAAGCCACAAGGGTGGAGGGCGCCCCCCCTACTGGGCGTGCCCCCTTATCTCGTGGGCCCCTCGGGCGTCCACCGACCTACCTCTTCCTCCTATATATACCCACATACCCCGAGAACATCATAGGCGACCATGAAAAACTATTTCCACCACTGTAACCTTCTGTATCCGTGAGATCCCATCTTGGAGCTTTCGCCGGCGCTCCGCGTGAGGGGGAATCAACCACGGAGGGCTTATACATCAACACCGTAGCCTCTCCGATGAGTTGTGAGTAGTTTACCACAGACCTTCGGGTCCATAGTTATTAGCTAGATGGCTTCTTCTCTCTCTTTGGATCTCAATACCATGTTCTCTTCGATCTTCTTGGAGATCTATTCGATGTAACTCTTTTTGCGGTGTGTTTGTCAAGATCCGATGAATTGTGGGTTTATGATCAAGTTTAGCTATGTAAATATTTGAATCTCCTCTGAATTCTTTTATGTGTGATTAAGTTATCTTTGCAAGTCTCTTCGAATTATCAGTTTGGTGGCCTACTAGATTGATCTTTCTTGCAATGGGAGAAGTGCTTAGCTTTGGGTTCAATCTTGCGGTGTCCTTTCCCAGTGACAGCAGGGGCAGCAAGGCATGTATTGTATTGTTGCCATCGAGGATAAAAAGATGGGTTTTATATCATATTGCATGAGTTTATCCCTCTACATCATGTCATCTTTCTTAATGTGTTACTCTGTTCTTTATGAACTTAATACTCTAGATGCATGCTGGATATCGGTCGATGTGTGGAGTAATAGTAGTAGATGCAGGCAGGAGTCGGTCTACTTGTCACGGACGTGATGCCTATATACATGATCATGCCCAGATAATCTCATAATTATTTGCTTTTCTATCAATTGCTCGACAATAATTTGTTCACCCACCGTAATACTTATGCTATCTTGAGAGAAGCCACTAGTGAAACCTATGGCCCCCGGGTCTATCTTTTATCATATAAGCTTTCAATCTACTTTTATTTGCATCTTTACTTTTCCAATCTGTATCATAAAAATACCAAAAATATATTTATCTTATCATATTATCTCTATCAGATCTCACTTCCGCAAGTGGCCGTGAAGGGATTGACAACCTCTTTATTGTGTTGGTTGCGAGTTCTTGTTTGTTTGTGTAGGTGCGTGGGACTTTTGAGGAGCCTCCTGCTGGATTGATACCTTGGTTCTCAAAAACTGAGGGAAATACTTACGCTACTATTGCTGCATCAACCTTTCCTCTTCCAGGAAAACCAACGCAAGCTCAAGACGTAGCAATCATGTCATACAACAATTTATATCACATCATGCCTTGACCATATATCATATCACAGCAAGCCCTGCAAAAACAAGTTAGACATCCTCTACTTTGTTGTTGCAAGTTTTATGTGGCTGCTACGGGCTTCTAGCAAGAACCGTTCTTACCTACGCATCAAAACCACAATGATTTTTCGTCAAGTGTGATGTTTTAACCTTCAACAAGGACCGGGCGTAGCCACACTCGATTCAACTAAAGTTGGAGAAACAGACACTCACCAGCCACCTATGTGCAAAACACGTTGGTAGAACTAGTCTCGCATAAGCATACAGGTAATGTCGGGCTGAGCCGCTTAATACCGTCGAATCAAAGTATGACATGCTGGTAAGCAGTATGACTCTTATCGCCCACAACTCTTTGCGTTCTACTCGTGCATATAACATCTACGCATAGACCTGGCTCGGATGCCACTGTTGGGGAATGCAGTAATTTCAAAAAAATTCCTACGATCACGCAAGATCTATCTAGGTGATGCATAGCTACGAGAGGGGAGAGTGTGTCTGCGTACCCCCGTAGACCGAAAGCGAAAGTGTTATGACAACGCGGTTGATGTAGTCGTACGTCTTCACGATCCGACCGATCCTAGCACCGAAGGTACGACACCTCCACGATCTGCACACGTTCAACTCAGTGACGTCCCACGAACTCTAGATCCAGCTGAGGTCGAGGGACACTTTCGTCAGCACGACGGCGTGGTGAAGGTGATGATGAAGTTACCGGCGCAGGGTTTTGCCTAAGCACTACAACGATATGACCGAGGTGTGTAACTGTGGAGGGGGGCACCACACACGGCTAAAACAATTGTCAACTTGTGTGTTCTAGGGTGCCCCCTGCTCCCATATATAAATAAGCAAGGGGGGAGGCCGACCGGCCCTCATGGGGCGCGCCCCAAGTAGGATTCCTACTAGGAATCCTATTCCTAGTAGGTTTCCAACAAGGGAAGAGAGGGGGAAGGAAGGAGACGGAGAGAGGGAGAAGGAAAGGGGGGCGGGGCGCCCCCTTTCCCTTGTCCTATTCCGACTCAAGGGGGGCACGCGGACAACCCTCCTGTGGCCCTCCTCTCTCTCCACTAAGGCTCATCGAGGCCCACTAGTTCCCCCGGGGGGTTCCGGTAACCCTCCAGCACTCTGGTTTTATCCGAAACTTCTCTGAAACACTTCCGGTGTCCGAATATAGTCGTCCGATATATCAAACTTTATGTCTCGACCATTTCGAGACTTCTCGTCATGTCTGTGATCACATCGGGGACTCCGAACAATCTTCGGTACATCATACCACATAAACTCATAATACCAATCGTCATCGAACGTTAAGCGTGCGGACCCTACGGGTTCGAGAACTATGTAGACATGATCGAGACACGTCTCTTGTGAATAACCAACAGCAGAACCTAGATGCTCATATTGGCTCCGACATATTCTCTTTAGCGGTCAAACTGCATAACAACATACGTTGTTCCCTTTGTCATCGGTATGTTACTTGCCCGAGATTCGATCGTCAACATCTCAATACCTAGTTCAATCTCGTTACCGGCAAGTCTCTTTACTCGTTCCGTAATACTTCATCCTGCAACTAACTCATTAGTTACAATGCTTGCCAGGCTTATAGTGATGAGTATTACCAAGAGGGCCCAGAGATACCTCTCCGAAATACGGAGTGACAAATTCTAATCTCGATCTATGCCAACCCAACAAACACCTTCGAAGACACCTGTAGAGCACCTTTATAATCACCCTTTTATGTTGTGACGTTTGGTAGCACACGAAGTGTTCCTCCGGTATTCGGGAGTTGCATAGTCTCATAGTGTGAGGAACTTGTACAAGTCATGAAGAAAGCAGTAGCAATGAAACTAACACGATCATAATGCCAAGCTAACGGATGGGTCATGTCCATCACATCATTTTCCTAATGATGTGATCCCGTTCATCAAATGACAACACATGTCTATCATTAGGAAACATAACCATCTTTGATTAACGAGCTAGTCAAGTACATGCATACTAGGGACTATATGTTTTGTTTATGTATTCACACATGTACTAAGTTTCCGGTTAATACAATTCTTGCATGAATAATAAACATTTATCATGAATTAAGGAAATAAATAATAACTTTATTATTTCATCTAGGGCATATTTCCTTCAATTCGGACATCGGAAGTGTTCTGAAAAGTTTTGGGTAGAACTGGAGTGCCGGAGGGGTTACCGGAACCCCCCGGAGAACTAAAGGGCCACACTGGGCCGAGAGAGGGGCGGCCAGGGCAGGCCGCATGCCCCCTCCCCCTTGGGTCCGAATTGGACTAGGGAAGGGGGGGGGCGGCCCCCTTTCCTACTCCCTCTCCGTCTCCTTCCTTCCCCCTCTCTCCCTCTTGGTGGAATCCTACTAGGATGAGTAGTCCTAGTAGGACTCCCCTCTTGGGGCGCGCCCTAGGGGCTGGCCGGCCTCCCCCTTGCTCCTTTATATACGGGGGCAGGGGGGCACCCTTGGACACACAAGTTTCTCTTAACCGTGTGTGGTGCCCCCCTCCATAGTTACACACCTCGATCATACCATCGTAGAGCTTAGGCGAAGCCCTGCGCCGGTAACATCATCATCTTCGTCACCACGCCGTAGACGGAACTCACCCTCGTCCTCAACTAGATCAAGAGCACAAGGGACGTCATCGAGCTGAATGTGTGCTGAACGGGGAGGTGCCGTACGTTCGGTACTTGACCGGTTGGATCGCAAAGAAGTTCGACTACATCAACCGCGTTATTGAAACGCTTCCGCTTTCGGTCTATGAGGGTACATGGACACACTCTCCCTCTCATTGGTATGCATCACCTAGATAGATCTTGCGTGATCGTGGGATTTTTTTTAAATTAGTGCGTTCCCCAACACCATGGATGTCGAGGTCCTTAATGGACCTAGGAAGCCCTTCTTGAATCCCTTCGACAAGCCATTTGACCACGTCCATGATAGGAAGAGGAAGGGAGGAGGCCTGATGGAGGAGGAGATCAATGTCTTTTGCAGCATGACCGAGGCGGTGAAGGAGGTGGCAACAGCCATTAGGGAGTGCAAGCCCCTAGACGTCCACCTTGACCTCTATGACGCTGTCATGACCAGGGGTGGCTTCAGCGGCGAGGCTCTCATGGCAGCTCTCAGCCACCTGCTTGACAACAAGGCCCAGGGTGTTGGGTTTGTTGCCATGGCAAACGCTCACAGGGTGTTGTGGCTCAGGAGCTGGCTAGGCAATCACTACTACTAGAGTAGTGTTGCGTGTGAGCGTGCATGATCCCCGACGGTGATGGTGGTGGCGAGAACGACGACGATGACGATGATGACGTACATTTTTTGTAGCTAGGGCTGAAAAAGAATTTGATGGTTTGTATATTTTGGTGAGGTGGTATATACTAACCCCTCACGCTGATGGTGAACTTGCGGTGGTAGGACGACACCCTCTTTTGGATGTGTGGTGGTAGGTTAACACCAAGGTAGTGCTAGGTTGAACTTACTATGCCGTATGATCATGCATGCTTTACTTATCTTCTGCTCCATTGTTGTTTGTGTGCTACTTGTGTGCTCCATTGATTTGCTGCTTCAACTCTTGCTCTTGTGCATTGCTAGGGCAAGTGGTGTGCCGTGTTCATCGGTAAGGCTCCAGGGGTTTATAGTTAATGGGAAGAAGCCAATGCACAAGTGGCATCGTATAGCAACAGCAGCCATAAAGGGTTCAAGACTAGGCAGGCAACAACACAAGCTTACTCCGACCTGGTGTGAAAGCACGGAGGCAGCTGTGTTGACAGTGGCAAAGTTGGAGGTGTCAAGGTGGATTGTCAGTTTGGGCTGAAGCTGAAGAACTTCATCATCTTCGCCTAGTTCATCGCCATTGTTGTGCCGTGGCGTTGGTGTGCTGGGTGTGATCATTGTGGGTAAGCTCACCAACTAGGGTACACGGTAAGCACAACATGTATTCCGTATGCAACAAAACGGCGTGTTCATGTGCCACTTGGGCCAATGCAGGCAACCAAACAAAGTGCACTTGCATATTACCTAATGCAGAGACACTAGATGCATGCAACCAACCAACTTGCAGATGGCGTATTAGGGCCTGTTTTTGCTCAACCAGGCTGGGTTGAGAAGTGTATGCGATGCAGGAACTGTTTACAATGGCAACCAAACATGCCCATAGTAGATGGTGTCGGCGTTTGCAGAGGCGACGACAAGAATAACATCGGTGGCAATGGAGACACACATAGTCATGCCGGCGGCCTCAGCTGGTCATTGCGACGGGGCAGCGGCCCTGGACGACCGCAAGAAGGAGATCAAGAGGCACAATGAGGCATTGATACGTCTCCAACGTATCTATAATTTTTGATTGTTCCATGCTATTATATTACCCGTTTTGGATGTTTATGGGCTTTACTTTACACTTTTATATCATTTTTGGGACTAACCTACTAACCGGAGGCCCATCCCGAATTATTGTTTTTTTGCCTATTTCAGTGTTTCGAAGAAAAGGAATATCAAACGGAATGAAACCTTCGGGAGCGATCTTTTTGAAACAAACATGATCCAGGGGACTTGGAGTGGACGTCAAGCAACAGAGGAGGCGGCCACGAGGGTGCCCGGCGCGCCCCCACCCTCGTGGGCCCCTCGAGCGTCCACCGACCTACTTTCTTCCTCCTATATATACCCTCGTATCCTGAAACCATCGAGGAGCACCACAAAAAACTATTTCCACTGTCGTAACCTTCTGTATCCACGAGATCCCGTCTTGGAGCCTTCGCCGACGCTCCGCCGGAGGGGGATCAACCATGGAGGGCCACTACATCATCTCCAAGGCCCTTCCGATGAGTTGTGAGTAGTTTACCACAGACCTTTGGATCCATAGTTATTAGCTAGATGGCTTCTTCTCTCTCTTTGAATCTCAATACAAAGTTCTCCTTGATCTTCTTGGAGATCTATTCGATGTAACTCTTTTTGCGGTGTGTTTGTTGAGATCCTATGAATTGTGGGTTTATGATCAAGTTTATCTATGAGAAATATTTGAATCTCCTCTGAATTCTTTTATGTGTGATTAAGTTATCTTTGCAGGTCTCTTTGAATTATCAGTTTGGTTTGGCCTACTAGATTGATCTTTCTTGCAATGGGATAAGTGCTTAGCTTTGGGTTCAATCTTGCAGTGTCCTTTCCCAGTGACAGCAGGGGCAGCAAGGCACGTATTGTATTGTTGCCATCGAGGATAAAAAGATGGGGTTTATATCATATTGCATGACTTTATCCCTCTACATCATGTCATCTTTCTTAATGCGTTACTCTGTTCTTTATGAACTTAATACTCTAGATGCATGCCGGATAGCGGTCGATGTGTGGAGTAATAGTAGTAGATGCAGGCAGGAGTCAGTCTACTTGTCACGGACGTGATGCCTATATACATGATCATGCCTAGATAATCTCATAATTATTCGCTTTTCTATCAATTGCTCGACAGTAATTTGTTCACCCACCGTAATACTTATGCTATCTTGAGAGAAGCCACTAGTGAAACCTATGGCCCTCGGGTCTATATTTTATCATATAAGCTTTCAATCTACTTTATTTGCATCTTTTACTTTTCAAATCTATATCATAAAAATACCAAAAATATATTTATCCTATCATATTATCTCTATCAGATCTCACTTTCGCAAGTGGCCGTGAAGGGATTGACAACCCCTTTATTGCCTTGGTTGCGAGTTCTTGTTTGTTTTATTTAGGTGCGTGGGACTTCTGAGGAGCCTCCTACTGGATTGATACCTTGGTTCTCAAAAACCGAGGGAAATACTTACGCTACTTTGCTGCATCACCCTTTCCTCTTCAAGGAAAACCAACGCAAGCTCAAGACGTAGCAAGAAGGATTTTTGGCACCGTTGTCGGGGAGGTATTCGCTCAAGTCAAGACATACCAAGTACCCATCACAAACTCATCTCCCTCGCATTACATAATTTGCCATTTGCCTCTCGTATTCCTCTCCCCCACTTCACCCTTGCCGTTTTATTTGCCCTCTCTTTCCTTTTGCCTCCCTCTTTCTCTTTCTTGTTGCTTTTTCTGCCGCTATGTCTGAAATTGGGGAGATTATCGTCGATATGGACAATAATGATAACATGGAAAATTCTGATGCTCCTGTTGAAGAACTCCCTATCTTGCATACTAAAAAGTTTCGACTCAGTAGTGGTAATATTATTGGAAAAGGGGTTATTCAAGATGTCTTTACTTGTGTGGGTGCTTTACCTTCTATGGGTGGTTCTATCTTGCATAGAACTAGTAGTCTTGTGGATGCTATTGCCATGCTTATAGTTGAACTTGAAAGACAATTTCTGCACATGCATCCTTGCATGCAAAGAGTTTTCCTAGAATTTCTAATACTGAGCATTCTTCTGTTAAGCGCGCAACTACTATCTTGTTGGCACATGAGTTTAGATTTATAATAAGAGAAGCCAAATAAATTTTTGCACACTATAGGGTGGACGCCGGTCGTCCTCCCATAGAGGCGATCCTCTTTGATCAAGAGGAAATTATGCGTTTCCAATCTTTGGACTATATTGCTTTTAATGAAAACCTTAGAAAAAAGGTTCCTACCACTGTTCTAATTGATAAAATTTCTGAACTCAATAATGATTTTGCTATTCGAAATAATGAGCTAGGATATTTTCTTGAGTGTAGACTCAAGAGGTTCTGTCGAAAGAATGTTTATAATGATGAATTGGTTGTTCATTATGAAGGGCCCAAGGAGGAACCCATACCTCCTGAGGTTGATCTTGGGGACTTTTATCCCATTAAATTTAGCCCTTTTGATTACTTTTGTTTGCCTCAAAGAAAACTCGTTGGTGAGCATAGAGAATATGAGATGAGTTTTCCTGATCTATCTTATTATTATGGCACTACTTAGATCTATCCTTACTTTTATGCCTAGCTAGGGGCGTTAAACGATAGCGCTAGTTGGGAGGCAACCCAATTTTATTTTTGTTTTTTGTTTTTGCTTCTATTTAGTAATAAATTTTTCATCCACCTTCTGTTTAGATGTTTTTCATGTTTTAATTAGTGTTTGTGCCACGTAGAACCTATAGAATATTCTATGGTGATAGTTAATTTGATTCTGCTAGAAACAGAAACTTTGCACGCACGTAAATAATTTTAGTAATTCACAGAGACGTGCTTTTGCGTTGATTCTTTTTGATGTAGATTAATAGACAAATTGACCCAGACTTCCTATTTTGGTAGGATTTTTAGAGTTCCAGAAGTATTCGAGAGTTACAGATTGCTACAGACTGTTCTGTTTTTGACAGATTCTGTTTTTCGTGTGTTGTTTGCTTATTTTGATGCATCTATGGCTAGTATTAGGTGGTATGAACCATAGAGAATTTTTAATACAGTAGGTTTAACACCAATATAAATAAAGAATGAGTTCGTTACAGTACCTTATGTGGTGGTTTTTCTTTCTTGCACTAACGGAGCTTATGAGATTTCCTGTTGAGTTTTGTGTTGTGAAGTTTTCAAGTTTTGGGTAAAGATTTGATGGACTATGGAATAAGGAGTGGCAAGATCCTAAGCTTGGGGATGCCCATGGCACCCCAAGATATTCAAGGATAACCAAAAGCTTAAGCTTGGGGATGCCCCGGAAGGCATCACCTCTTTCGTCTTCGTCTATCGGTAACTTTAGTTGGAGCTAAATTTTTATTCGCCACATGATATGTGTTTTGCTTGGAGCGTCTTGTATGATATTAGTCTTTGCTTTTTAGTTTACCATAATCATCCTTGCTGTACACACCTTTTGGGAGAAGCCACTTGATTGGAATTTATTAGAATACTCTATGTGCTTCACTTATATCTTTTGAGCTAGATAGTTTTGCTCTATTACTTCACTATATCTTTTAGAGCATGGCGGTAGCTTAATTTTGTAGAAATTGTTAATCTCTCATGCTTCACTTATATTACTTTGAGAGTATATTAGAACAGAATGGTATTTCCTATGGTTATAAAATTGGTCCTAGAATGCTGGGCATCCAAGTTGGGTATAATAAAAACTATCATAGGAAGTGAATTGGATGATATGATCAATTTGATACTTGATAATTGTTTTGAGATATGGAGGTGGTGATATTAGAGTCATGCTAGTTGGGTGATTATGAATTTAAAGAATGCTTGTGTTGAAGTTGGCAAGTCCCGTAGCATGCACGTATGGTAAAAGTTGTGTAACAAATTTGAAACATAAGGTGTTCTTAGATTGTGCATCCTTATGAGTGGCGGTCGGGGATGAGCGATGGTCCTTTCCTACCAATCTATCCCCCTAGGAGCATGCGCGTAGTGCTTGGTTTTCGATGACTTGTAGATTTTTGCAATACGTATATGAGTTCTTTATTACTAATGTTGAGTCCACGGATTATACGCACTCTCACCCTTCCATCATTGCTAGCCTCTTCAGTACCATGCATTGCCCTTTCACACGTAAACCTCCTTATATCTTCCTTAAAACAGCCACCATACCTACCTATTATGGCATTTCCATAGCCATTCCGAGATATATTGCCATGCAACTTTCAACCGTTCCGTTCATCATCATGACACGCATCATCATTGTCATATTGCCTTGCATGATCATGAGGTTGACATCGTATTTGTGGCAGAGCCACCATGCATAATTTTTCATACATGTCACTCTTGATTCATTGCCCATCCCGGTACACCACCGGAGGCATTCATATAGAGTCATATCTTGTTCTAGTTTTGAGTTATAATTCATGAGTTGTAAATAAATAGAAGTGTGATGATAATCATTATTAGAGCATTGTCCCCAAATAAAAAAAAGAGAAAGGCCAAAAAAAGGAAAGGCCCAAAAATATATATATAAAAAAGGGGGCAATGTTACTATCCTTTTTCCACACTTGTGCTTCAAAGTAGCACCATGTTCTTCATATAAAAAGTCTTTCATGTTGTCACTTTCATATACTAGTGGGAATTTTTCATTATAGAACTTGGCTTGTATATTCCTACGATGGGCTTGCTCAAAATGCCCTAGGTATTCGTGAGCAAGCAAGTTGGATGCACACCCACTATAGTTTCTTTTGTTGAGCTTTCATACATTTATAGCTCTAGTGCATCCGTTGCATGGCAATCCCTACTCCTCATGTTGACATCAATTGATGGGCATCTCCATAGCCCGTTGATTATCCTCGTCAATATGAGACTTTCTCCTTTTTTGTCTTCTCCACACAACCTCCATCATCATATTCTATTCCACCCATAGTGCTATATCCATGGCTCACGCTCATGTATTGCGTGAAAGTTGAAAAAAGTTTGAGATTATCTAAGTACGAAACAATTGCTTGGCTTGTCATTGGGGGTGTGCAAGATGGGAGCATTTTTGTGTGACGAAAATAATGAATAGCCTAACTATATGATTTAGTAGGGATGAACTTTCTTTAGCCATGTTATTTTGAGAAGACATGATTGCTTTGATTAGTATGTTTGAAGTATTACTATTTATTATGTCAATATGAACTTTTATTTTGAATCACTTGGATCTAAACATTCATGCCACAATAAATAAAATTACATTGAGAATTATGCTAGGTAGCATTCCACATCAAAAAATTTGTTTTTATCATTTACCTACTCGAGGACGAGCAGGAATTAAGCTTGGGGATGCTTGATACGTCTCCAACGTATCTATAATTTTTGATTGTCCCATTCTATTATATTACCTGTTTTGGATGTTTATGGGCTTTACTTTACACTTTTATATCATTTTTGGGACTAACCTACTAACCGGAGGCCCCGACCGAATTGTTGTTTTTTGCCTATTTTGGTGTTTCGAAGAAAAGGAATATCAAACGGAGTCCAAACGGAATGAAACCTTCGGGAGCGATCTTTTTGGAACAAACATGATCCAGGGGATTTGGAGTGGACGTCGAGCAACAAAGGAGACGGCCACGAGGGTGCCCGGCACCCCCCTACAGGTGGGCGCGCCCCCCACCCTCGTGGGCCCCTCGAGCGTCCACCGACCTACTTCTTCCTCCTATATATACCCTCATACCCTGAAACCATCGAGGAGCATCATGAAAAACAATTTCCACTGCGTAACCTTCTGTATCCGCGAGATCCCATCTTGGAGCCTTCGTCGGCGCTCCGCCGGAGGGGGAATCGACCACGGAGGGCCTCTACATCATCTCCAAGGCCCTTTTGATGAGTTGTGAGTAGTTTACCACAGACCTTCGGGTCCATAGTTATTAGCTAGATGGCTTCTTCTCTATCTTTGAATCTCAATACAAAGTTCTCCTTGATCTTCTTGGAGATCTATTCGATGTAACTCTTTTTGCGGTGTGTTTGTCGAGATCCGATGAATTGTGGGTTTTTGATCAAGTTTATCTATGAGAAATATTTGAATCTCCTCTGAATTCTTTTATGTGTGATTAAGTTATCTTTGCAAGTCTCTTCTAATTATCAGTTTGGTTTGGCCTACTAGATTGATCTTTCTTGCAATGGGAGAAGTGCTTAGCTCTGGGTTCAATCTTGCGGTGTCCTTTCCCAGTGACAGTAGGGGCAGCAAGGCACGTATTGTATTGTTGCCATCGAGGATAAAAAGATGGGGTTTATATCATATTGCATGAGCTTATCCCTCTACATTATGTTATCTTTCTTAATGCGTTACTCTGTTCTTTATGAACTTAATACTCTAGATGCATGCTGGATAGCGATCGATGTGTGGAGTAATTGTAGTAGATGCAGGCAGGAGTCGGTCTACTTGTCACGGACGTGATGCCTATATACATCATCATGCCTAGGTAATCTCATAATTATTCGTTGTTCTATCAATTGCTCGATAGTAATTTGTTCACCCAACGTAATACTTATGCTATCTTGAGAGAAGCCACTAGTGAAACCTATGTCCCCCGGGTCTATATTTTATCATATAAGCTTTCAATCTACTTTTATTTGCATCTTTTACTTTTCAAATCTATATCATACAAATACCAAAAATATATTTATCTTGTCATATTATCTCTATGAGATCTCACTTTCGCAAGTGACCGTGAAGGTTGACAACCCCTTTATTGCGTTGGTTGCGAGTTCTTGTTTGTTTGTGTAGGTGCCTGGGACTTCTGAGGAGCCTCCTACTGGATTGATACTCTGGTTCTCAAAAACTGAGGGAAATACTTATGTTACTTTGCTGCATCACCCTTTCCTCTTCAAGGAAAACCAATGCAAGCTCAAGACGTAGCAGGCATCTGCAAGCGAGTCAGCGCATTTGCATGCAGGACAGTGAAGGTTGTGTTTTGCACCCATTGATATCGCAAAGAGGATTTTTGTCTTGTGTGAGGGCAGCGGCCATCGCATGAGGAGGTTCAAGGCGCTGACAACAAAGTCAGATGCTGATGAGCAAGGGATGGACTGGCGGCTCCCTGCTGGCATCTAACACCGAGGTAGTGACCCCAACGTTATGGTGGATGATGCAGCATGACTCGTGTTAGTGTGGATTGGTAGCGGTCAGATCCGTGTCGAGACATAGACACACAACTGACGACTGTGAGCGGTGTAAGGTGTGAATTCTCTCCACCAATTTGCTAGTGCCTTTTGGCCCTAACATGGAGTACTAGCGGAGGCGACTGTCGAACGATTTATCATGTAGATATTGAATGAAACACCATTTCGTGTCCAGGATGCGCCTCTTGTCGTCATCTTTATTGGTCGGGCTCAATAGCGACAAACTTGCGTCATTACTTTTCTAAAGGGTTGTCTACTTTGTTGTTGTACTAGACTTCATCACTTAGTCTTGGCAAGATAGAAATCCTTGTCCAGGTCATTTCTGCCTGACAAGTTGACAGTGATGCAATGGTGTTATCCTTTCGCGAAGGTGTTGCTGCGAAAGAAATCGATTTAGTCATAGGTGTGAATTTCATATCATGTAGTGGTTTGACCGTATTTGTCTTCGTTCTATACTTTGATCAATACTTAATAAAAATGGCTGTGTACATCGCAATGCACAGAGGGCGGAAAAATTATTCTTCATTTTGAAAAAATGTTTGTTTGGGTGGTTCTATTTGAAGTTTAATGGGTAGCCATGGCATTGTACTGGTGGTGGTGGGTTTCACAAAATAGACAATCTTCAAGCCCCCACAAACTATTGATTCCTTTATAATATATATGACGGAAAATCTCAACTGATCTCTTATAAAAACATTGTGTTTTTTCAATAATGTCCTCATGATTTTTTCTATTCATCCCTACATATACAATTTTGTCATTTTTTTCTTGTTCTTGGTAAAAAAAGAAAGAACAATAGATGCATGTTTGTCGCGTCATTTGAATTAGTGAACATATTTTAAATGAATACATATTTCTCCTAAACAGAGGAATATTTTTGTCTATGTTTGAGTATAATTCAAATTGCACTTTTAAAATTTGATTATCAGTCGCAACCTTTGAAAACATTGCTACTGGCACACTCCCTGTCGAAACAGTTGCCCCCCCCCCCCTTTTTTCACTTCTTTTGTTTTCAGGATTTTGGGAGTTTTCTTGGTGTTCTTCAGGTTTTCATTTATTA
>NC_041383.1:171489531-171496537 GCF_002162155.2 Triticum dicoccoides
CACATTTTTTCATTTAAAAAATATTTTTTAAATAATGTATTTAGGTGTCTTATTGAAAACAAAACAAAAAATGATAAAAATGGAATAATTCACAAATCACTACAAAACCCAGTAGAAACAATAATTCTAACCCTACAAAGGACACATCAACGGGCAACATAACGGGGCCGCCGAATATGTAGTCGCACTATGCGGCTGCTCAACAGGAGGACTTTCTAGTGTGGTCATGATCTCATCTGCGGTCCTCCACCTGAATCGCTAGGGCTATATGTTTTTTTTTTTTGAGGAAGGACTAGGGCTATATGTCGCCCGTACTGATTCATGATAGGAATTGCCTGCAGGTAACAGCAGTAGACTGGCCCATTTTTGCGTGCGTAGGCTCACTCGGCTCATAGCGGTCGTGGCAGGTTCGGTTTACTACTTTTTCCTTTTCCCTTTTTTATTTTGTCACCATTTTTTTAATTTTTTTCATTTTGCTTTGGCCTCTTTGTTTTCTCATTGATTTTTTTGGTTTTCCTTTCTTTCTTTGTTATACCTTGTTTTTCTTTTGTTTCTTTCTACTTTTCTTTTGTTCTTTTTTTTGCTTTTCTTTGTTTTCTTTGTCGATTTTTATTAGCATTCTTGTTAATGTTCCTCTTTTTGAACACATGTCTACATTTTCCATACATATTATGCATTTTTTGGTATATATTAGGAACAATTTTTAGACATGTTATATATATATATGATTAATAATTTTCTAATATATTGTTTGATGTCTACTTTTTTTCATACATGTTGTACATTTTTCGTATACATATAAACATTATTTTGTAAATGTTTCACAATTTTAAAATACATTTTAAACATTTTTACAAATTATGCTCTGAACATTTTTTCAAATACATGCTAAACAATCTTTCAATACGCATTCAAACATTCTTTTAGTGATAATGTTTTTCTGAACTATGCAATCTTTTCTTTATATTGTGCACTGAGTTTTATGAAAATGTCATGAACACATTTTTTGAAACTTGTGAGCTTTTTTTTAATGTAAGATGGACCTTTTTGATTTACATGATTTTTTAATGTATAAATATTTTTTCTGCACACAATTAATTTTTTTCCGTACATATGATTAGCATTTTCTATCTTTTTTTATTCACATTGTACATTTTTCGTATACATGAAACACATTTTTATATACATTGCTACCATTTTCCAAATGCAATATGAATATATTTTTAAATATATGTATTTTATTGTAATATTTATATTTAGAATATTTTTGAGTAGAAACAAAGTGAAAGATAAATAAAAAGCAAAAACAAAAATGTGAATAGAAAATAGAAGAATAAAATCAAACAAAAAAGGTAACATGACGTACGAGTCGAGCCGTGGCTATTGGATCGGCTCAATACGTGGCCCCGTAGTCGAGCCGTGGTAGGGCTGGCTGCACGCGGCGCATAGCCGTCCCTTCTTGAACGCCTCTCGACCACCCGCTGCGACATACTAGTGGGGATGCACTCGCGCATATGCAACGTGATAAATCGATGGGGACATCCCCTATTTTGCATGTTGGGCGTTGAATAAAAGCGTAAGCGGTCACATGGACACACTTGGGCAGGGCACAAATTGCTGGTTTGCCCCCTTTTTCATTTCTCATGTAGTACTAAATAATTTTTAGTTTGGTTTTTAAAAGTGAAAAAAGTAATTCTTTACTAAAGTGATAAATGTTCACACTGTGTGCCTATATGTAAATGAACAGTAAGAAATCAAATTCCATTTTTCTAATAAATCATGAGTTTTAAGAATGTTCATGAAATTTTAAAATATTCACAAAATTTAATATTTTTTCGCTTACTTTAAGAAATGTTAAATAATTTAGAAATTGTTGATGAATTCAAAAAAAATCATGATGGTCCTTTTAAATTTGTAGTAAAGTACATAAATGTCTACAAATTTAAAATGTCACAAAGTCTAAAATTATTCATGGAATGAAAATAAGGCACATGTAAAAAGAAAAAGGAATAAAAAACCAAAAGGAAGAGAAAAAAAGTAAAAAGCTAGTCAAAAAAGATTTAGCGCCCGGTGCAGGGTGCGCGTAGCTCATAGTATAGCGAAATTTTGTTTACTTCATGATCGTGTAATGATCCCTATGAACTTTGCAAATGAATAAACTTGGAGCTATGTTCCCGGCCGAAAAAAAAACCCCGACGAAAGAAGGCACATTGGGCAAATTGGGCCTTACGGGCCTGTGGTTGGTATTAGTGTGTTAATGGCCCAACAATTATTAGTTTCCGTTCCTTATCTCAAAAGGATTCCCTGAATTGTCTCAAAAAAAAAGGATTCCCTGAAAAAAATCTCAAAAGAAGAAGGAAACGGCGACAGAGTACAAGCGGGGGTATTTCAACTGTTCCCGAGTGGTTCGGCCTCCGCACCTCCGCATCCACCTCTCTCTCGCCAGACAGGGGCAGCGACGACGACGAGGAGCGGCGCTTTTGGCGGTGTCCAGGTGACGGCCCTACCGCCGTCTTCCTGCTCCGAGCGTGACTTCACATCCCCTGCCGAGGTCACGACCAGCCTCCGGGCGGCGCAAGACCAGGCGTGGGTGCGCCGCCGCCGGATCTGACCTCGCTAGGGCAGGGAAGGCATTCCAAGGTACAAGGTTCGCTCGCTGGTGGAGGTACGCCGGGTCGCCGTGGCCGTGAGCGCGTCCTCACGGGTCTGGCGCGGCGGGTGGCGGAGGGCGTTCGGGGAGCGGACCGCAGATGAGCTCACGGCGGCCTCCTTGCCGTCTTTTGCTGTGATTAGGTAACTTTTACCTTCTTAACCGCAAAAAGATTACGACTTTCCCCCTTTTTACCTGCGAAAAAGGATAAAAATCGATAATTTAGGGTGCCTTCCTGTGACTGCGAGCAGCGTTTTGATGGATTCTCCGTATTTTGTTACCAATTTCTCCAGTTCTGTGGCTCCAGTTTCTTGTAAAGATCTGAAATTTCAATGCGTCATGCAATCAGCCCACTCATTTTGGTGTGACTGTGAGCAGCGCTTTGATGAATTCTCTGTCTTTTGTTACCAATTTCTCCAGTTATGTAGCTGCAGTTTGTTGTAGAAATCTGAAATTTCAATGCGTCATGCATTCGGCTCACTCATTTTGGTGTAACTGATAAGAAATTCTAGCTGTGCAGCTCACACATGTTGCTTGCTATTTCTTTTTCCCGAAACAGGTTATTCCGGGGAGTTAGATTTCACTGCTGATTTTTTGTAACAAAAGAGCTCTTTCACGAGCTAGCGTTTCAGAAGGATGCTTCAAGCTTCCCATCAGTCCCCAGTAATGATGAGCGGCGCCTCGTTTGTTGTCTCGCGGGGTGTCTGTCGCCGCCGCCTAAGGTACCCTATGATTGCCAACTTCTGTTCTTTGATCAATCAGTCCGAGTAGTTTGTTATCAGTGATGCCACCCTTTCTTTGCAGTCATTCCCATGAAATGGAGGTGCAGCCAGAAGCCGTCAGGGACTGGTCCGAGCTGCCTCTTGATGTGCTTGCTTCGGTCTTTGCCAAACTCGGCGCAGTTGATATTCTCATGGGTGCAGGCCTAGTGTGCCACTCATGGCTCGAGGCGGCAAAAGTACCTAGTTTATGGCGATATGTCGACATGGAGCACCATGATGTCCTGCGAGGGAAGAAGAAAAAGAGCCGCGATGTCTTGTGTGCAATGGCAAAAGCCGCCGTGGACCGCTCCAATGGGGAGCTCGAGGTGTTTGCAGGGAGCGAGTTTGTTACTGATCAGCTTCTCAAGTATATTGCAGAAAGGTACTCTTGTTTTAGTACAATATTTATGTCTAAATTCCAAATCTGACCACACAAACTAGTTGTTTTGTTCTTCTTTCAATCTAAAATCGGGTGGCCTCTTAATTTATTGGGTACCGCTCGCTGATTCGTTAACGGGTGTAGTGAAACTAGTTCGCATAGATGAGATTCGTGCAGGGATTTCTGAGTGAATGCAGTCAAACTAGTGGTTTGTATAGATGAGATCACACATACATGAGTACTTGATGTTTAGCTGTTGTAATCACATTATTTGCTCTCCATGCTTAGTTTTATACAGGAAATTATAAAGCCAAAAGTTGTAGCCTGTAGGTAGATCATCTCTACTACAGTACATCTTATAAATTGGAGTTAGTGGCAGTGGTGGTGAGTTCACACACCCACTCCATCCCAATCTCCCTCATCCATCTAGAACCCACCAGACCTCTCCAATTGGAAGGGGAAAAACCATATCTTGCAATAGTGCCCTCCACCGCTGCAGTTTTCACAAGTGCAATGTTGGCTGCTTTGTTGAGTTTCTTCTTCGCAGCGTTGCACGAGCATTGGTTGTTATCTACTACTAACCCAGTAAAACTAAATTATTATTTTTGATTCCGTAGCAACGCTCGGGCGTTACGCTAGTTGCCAAAATAGAGCACGTTGATTCTCGTTATGCCCTAATGCTACAACAATGTTATGATCTCCTTCTCTTTTTTCCGCAGATCGCCGTCTCTTAAGAGCCTCAGCCTTGACTATTGCAATGTCACCAACGAAGCATTCACTGAGCTGATAATCAAGCTTCCTCTGCTCGAAGAACTTCTTATTTCCCTATGTCCATTTGTTGATGGTGACGCATATGAGGTCACCAGCAGAGCATGTGCGCAGCTGAAGCGTCTCATGTTGCGGCAAGGGCCGTATGGGGGTATAAGAGATGGGGCACTTGGAATTGAGATGATGCACGAGCTGCGATACCTTACTCTCGTCAATAGTGATATCATGACAGAGGAGCTGGTTGCCATCATCGATGGCTGCCCTCACATGGAGCGCCTCTGCGTGCGCAACTGTAGCAACATCGTTGTGGATGGAACCCTGCGAGCGAAGTGTTCAAGGATCAAGACGCTGATTCTACCCCCTTTGCAGCATATGCAAAACGTGCGCTCCCGTTACATTTTTCACCCTGATGATAGCGTTTTCACTGACAAGTTTGACGATTGGAGATCTTCCTAAATGTGATGATTTGTCTCCAGCGGCTATCAATCTATCTATATATTGGTCTAGCATGGCTACTTTTGTCATTTGGGATATGGCATGAAGGGTTCAAGTGGCTATTCACATTGGTAATCTGTGATATTTATACTGCAGACCAAATGCGGAGGTAAACTCTGGTTTGTGGTGTTCTAAGAAGTTCCCAAGCTCGTGCATACAGTGTTGACCCCTTAGTCACCTGCTACGTCTGCATCCAGCACAGCACACACATCACCATCACCATCACCAATGCCATGGCGCGCCCCTCTTGCTGCATGCGGTTGCCACATATCATTTCTTCTGAGCCTTCCTGGTTCCTGTTCGATTGGTGGAGCATTTTGGACTAGAAGCGGTTCTTTGTAAATTTATTGTACCGCTTTAAGATTAGTAGGGGCATGGTTCTTCTTGATGTGTAAGCTATAATTGTTTGTGATCATTTGGAGATGTGATTGTATGTTGGTAAAAACTAACAGGTTGGATATTGAAGAGCAGGGGAGGAGATTGTATGGGTTGAGAATACAGAGTCAAGAATTCTAGAATTTGTTGGTTCTGAGTATCTGATAATCATATAAAGCCTTTACCTCCGCAGTCTTCGCTCATACTTGCCCGTCTGTTGTTTCACAAAGCGGCAGTAGTGTGACTGCAACGAGCAGAGTTTCAGTTGCAATCTGAAGTCTTCTACAAACTCCGCCTTGTCGACATTCGACTTTGAGACGTAGATATTTTCTTTAATTCTTGTCCTACATGATCAATACCGCTGTTACTTAGAATTTTTTTTAATTCACCTGTTGTGACCTAGAAATGACCAGATACTGAAGTATAGTCATTAGTTCAGTTCGTTCTTAGGGTTGATTATAAATTCTTAGAGAATATTACATTAAAATTTTCTTCTAAAATTCAGATCTCAGGTAGTTCTTCAACAGTTTCAACTTTAAATTTTTTCTTTCAGCTGATGCCACAGTAACAGGCATAGTAAATATAAAATCTGATATGCAGTGGAAATATTAGGATAACAAGTTACTTTGACAAAATAAAAAATCTCCATACCATACATTGGTCCATTGGCCAAAGTCAACGTAACACTTATATTCAACGTCACATGAACCATCTGAAGAGAAAGAACTTGCAAAATTATGACAACTGTCTTTTTGTTCAGAACGGTTCAATAACTTCAAGGCCGTTAAACTCATTAAAATTCCAAATATGTGTATGAATGATTTGGAGTTCCTCGAATAAGCTTTTCAATGAATTGGTTGCCTTATCAACCATAAACAAAAACTAATTAACTTCAAAATCCTTCTCAATCTTGGTTCTAAGATGATCAATTTCATCAAATTGCTTCTTCCTGGGAGTACGAAGCTTTACTGGAAATGATGGCTCAACATCTATTTTAGTTGCGATTTCTTTAGCAATGATCACACTAGAATCAAACCCTTCATTTCTGCAAGTGTCAAAGTAATTCCTCATACCTTCTATTTGTATTATGGGGGACTCAACACACATGGATGGTGATTGCAACTTCATGCTCACTGTATCTACAACAAATAGAATGACATGCCAAATGACCATACCAAGTATAAACTCATAGCTGCCAATCACTTCATCACCCCTATCCTTGGATACGGTACCACTCAGGCAAAGTTGATCTTAGCTTAGGAGCTTGAAATCTAATTCCTTTCACACTTCTGATCCGACTATCCAAACGAGTATTGTTCAAAGATTTCACAGGTAAATCGCCCAAATGGCTCATCAAATTTTTTCATCTTTTGGTAGAATCAGAAAATAATACATATATTCGTTATATAATTCTAAAAAAGGAAACATATTTACCATAAAATTTAGCCATATCACGAAAGTGAGATTAAGACTGGCAAGCACATGACATATCAAAGCTCTTGAATTTATCCCAATTAACCGACTTTGCACCCCCGCCCCCTTTTATTTTCATTTCATATTAGAACCATTATCATAACC
>NC_041383.1:171496669-171552288 GCF_002162155.2 Triticum dicoccoides
AACTAATACCATGAAAAGTCCCAAAATAGATGGGTGCCAACCACTTTAAAAACCCAAGTACTCATTTTTTTTCCTATCAAACGTATGAACACATCAAACCAACATACTCATTTGTTTTTGGTGACTCACATCCGGATTACAATTTAGGATAATAGAGAAATATTTGTGCACTTTGAAAATCTTGATAAAATTTGTAATGTCAACAACCATAAGAGAAATCAACTCATTTTGAATTTTATGGCTAAGATAATGATAATGAATCTCTTTGTTTTGAATACATCTTAAATGCTCTTGCATCACCAAGTCAAATTCTGCAATCATCTCCATACAAGCTACGAAATTATCATTGGAGTCATCATAAAGTTGCTCACTTGATCTTTAAAAGCCGAATTGCGCTTATATGATTTTTTTCACAATGACCACTATTCTTAATATAACTTGCCTTATGAATTCATTCTCCTTTCTTGTTGTAGCTGTTTGTCAATTGTTTCATGCTTGCTCAGTCTAATCCTCAGTTCATTCAAAGAGTTCATGTTGGTAATATGCTCGACACTAGCTTCACGTTCTTTCAGTCTCATTAATATGTCTCCAATCACTAAATCCATCATGCCCCAATGAACTCTTGCGTTTGTCAGAATTGAAAAGCTTAAAACAGAAAAAAACACTTTTTTGGCGTGTTTCGAATAAACTAACCTTTTTCTATCACACATATCTCCATTGCTCAATTTTCTAGAGTAATAGCTATACGGAAACTGTCTTGGATTTCCATCCAAAGGGCACTCTATATTTCTTCTTCCACTTTAGGCCCCTTCTCCAGTCTTTTCTTCTTCCATTTTAGGTAGAGGCAATGGACAGGGGACCTAAAATGGAAGAACATTTTGAAAATTCTTTTGATGGAAATTCAAGACATTTTTCGCATAGCCATTCTTACTCTAGAAAAATGAGCAATGAAGAGGGGTGTGTGTGTGTGATAGAAAATGGTTATTTTATTCAAAACACGCCAATAAAGTGTTTTTTTTTGGCTGTAAGCTTTTCAATTATGAAGTGCAAGAGTTCATTGGGGCATGATGGATTTAGTGATTGGAGGCATGCTAATGAGACACTGAAAGAACATGTGGATAGTGTCAAGCATATTGATAATATAAACTCTTGGAATGAAATGAGAACTAGAGTAAGCAAGCATGAAACAATTGACAAAGAGTCACAACGGCAAATCACAAAGGAGACAAAACACATAAGGCAAGTTTTATTCAGAATAGTCATCACTATGGAATTTCTTGGTAATCGCAATTTGACTTTTAGAGGATCAAACGAGCAACTTTATGATGACTCCAATGGTAATTTCTTAGCTTGTGTGGAGATGGTTGTAGAATTTGACTTCGAAATGCAAGAGATTATCTTACACATACTTAAAACAAAGAGATTCATTATCGTTATCTTAGACATAAAATTCAAGATCAGTTGCTTTCTCTTATGGTTGTTGTCGTTGCAAATCTATATCAAGATTGCCAAAGTGGCCAAATATTTCTCTGTTATCTTAGATTATACCATGGATGTGAGTCACCAAGGACAAATATGTTTTTTTACTATGTATTGCAAGCAACAACCCCAGTCTTTTATCAAAAATGAAAACAAAGGAGCAGAGTCCAAAATGTACCTGGTTAGAGGGAGGAATATACAAAAGAGAGAACCTACCCATGGAAGTGAAGCAGTCCAGCTTAAAAACCTTAGATTTATATTTAATTCTATGAGTTTGTTGGTTCGATGTGTCAATATGTCTGAAAAAAAAATCGAGGAGTACTTTCTTGTTTTTTTTATAGTGGGTGACACATCTGATTTGGGACTTGAATACCAATGCCATGACACTCCCCTTCCGCTGCATGCGGTTGCCTCATATCATTTCTTCTGAGCCTCCCTGGTTCCTGTTCGATTGGTAGAGCATTTTGGACTAAGTAACAATTCTTCCTTTTTTTTTGAAAATAATTCTTCTTCCTAAATTTAATGTACTGCTTTAGATTAGTAGGGGCATGGTTCTTCTCCTTGTGTAAGCTATGATTGCTTGTGAAGTTGTGATCATCTGGAGATTTGGTTGTATGCATGTAAAAACTAACGGGTTGGATATTGAATTGTATGGGTCAAGAATTCCACAATTTCTCATGATGAGTATTTTGATCATCATATAAAGCATTTACCTCGTTTACAAAATAATACTGTAATGTATAAAGCCTTTACCTTGGCAATCTTGGCCCATCAGCTGTTTCACAAAGCTGCAGCAGTGTGACTGCGACGAGGAGAGTTTCAGTTGCAATCTGAAGGTGACTGCGTTAGAGACCACTATTTCTGCGCTGTCGCAGTGGGGGCTGCCAATTTTGATGGCTGTGGCAGAACTCGGCGCCAGGGAAGACTGCGGCAAGCGCCATGCCGACAGACCACGCGGATTTTAGTGAGAAGGTGCTTCTGCAAAATCATTCGACAGTGAGAGGTACAGTAGATATTTCCTTTAGTTCTTGTCCTATATGACTAATGTCATTGTTACTTGCTCCCTCGGAGGGAGTATATTATTTTTGTGACCTACAAATGACCAGAAACCAAAGCATCATCACTACTCGTAGTTCATGTCATTCTTGGGTTGATTATTATTTGGCTGAAGAACTTTGTGGCGTGGCTTAGTGGCACAGGCAAAGAACGAAAGCACATCATTTGAACTATAGAACACGTATCTCATCGCACATATATGCTGTTATTCTCTCTGTCATTTGAACTATATAAAACACGTATTCTGTCAACCTTCCGGAACTTATATATGTAGCCTTTCACTCGTAAATATGATGATAAAAAAGGGCGACTTCATCTTGTCGGCAAGCTTTATATGAACCACACCATTCGTTATTGAAAGCACACCTCTGAAATTGGTGTGGTCCGGTACACCCTTACAACACACCTCTTTAGCACACGTGGCTACCAGGGCTCCATATTTGCGAACACTATTGACCCCTCATCACTGTCCGACCACCGACCATGTGTCATTGATGAGGGTCATCACTGACCGGCCAACAAAGTGGTGTCAGTGATGATTGTCGAGGGGTTATTCTAGCCACTCACCGCAGACCGGCTAATTTCAAGTCGGTCAAAGATAAGTGATTAATGAGTTATATCTAACCCTTACTCATCACCGGTGATCGGTCAATGATGTATGATGTTTTTTTGTGTATCATCTTAGACTTAAGCGTTCCAAATACATTTGATCACCCGCTTTGCCTCCTCTCCCTCGATAAAGTGGCCCACTAGCCGGCCCAACGCCGATTCACCTCCTCACCATTATAAATTCCCACCGCCACCCTTCACAAAGCCAAGGTCTTTCTTCCTGCAACCCATTTTTCCCAAACCTCGCCGGAATCAGGCCCAAATTTGCCATGGTGAGGCTGCTCCCGACCAATGGTTTCGCGTACTCATTCCAGCACTCCTGCCGTCATAGTGTCGTATGATTCCTCGAGCTCGATGAAGGCGGTGAGGAGGCTTTCGGCTAGAGCTCGTCGGAGGAGGAGGTAGAGGGGGAGTAGGCATGGCGGTGCATGGCGACGATGACGTGGTCCCCCCCAACCATGGGAGGAGGAGCGACACCTTGCTGCCGAGGCGTATCTCGTCGTCGAGAAGGCTGATGTTGAGGCGGTCACCCCCTTCTCGCCGACCCGCACGTGGTGGAGGAGCACCTCGCTGCCGATGCACAAGTCTCCGCCGATGATGCAATGCCAGTGCCGAAGAAGCCCAGGGGCACCCATGATGGCGAGGCATCGGGCTCCGAAACCGCGCCGGTCGTGCAACTTTAAATTTATGAGTATAGTCTATCTATAGTTAATGTTGTTGCAACTTTAAATTTATGAGTATGATGTTTAGTTATGAAGTGTTATGTATAATTACTCACTCTATGCTTGTAATGTATTTTCATTTGATGATTTTAGTCTCAAATACATTATATTTTTGTTTCCACTACAAAGTTAAATTGCTCGTTTGTTTGATGAGTTATCATTAACAGAGAAGTTACTACTCCCTCTGTTTTTATTTACTCCGCATATTAGCTTTGAACTAAGTCAAACTTTATAAAGTTTGAACAAGATTATAAAAAACAACCTAAACTTCCACATTAACAAATATATATACGAAATGAAAATTTATTCAATGATGATTTTTTTTTTGAAATTATTCAATGATGATTCTAATGGTATTGAGTTGGTATTGTGAACATTAATACTTTTTTGTATAAATTTGGTCCAAAATTACAAAGTTTGAACAAAACTAATATGCAAAGTAAATAAAATAGAGGGAGTGTCTTTTTAGAAGGGCATGAAGAAAAATTGATCTACCAAGACAATGTGTATACCATCATAAAATATAGAACAATAATCAATATGATGAAGTGATTAGAGGTGGCAAAACATAGTATTTCTAAGGTGTTTGGGTTCACATGGCGGCTCGGGGCGTACATACGACGAACCCACTCAAACGTGCTATGTGTATAAGTAGTACTCTCCCGTTCCTAAATATAAGTCTGTGTAGGGATTCCACTAGGTGAACTACATACGAAGCAAAACGAATGAATCTACACTTAAAATGCATATTTATATATCCGTAGTGGTTCATAGTGAAATCTTTACAAAAACTTATATTTAGGAACGGAGGGAGTAGTATATATCATATAGGACAACCTAATAGAATTGCAGCTTTGATTGCTCGTTATGCGCTCTACTCGAACATAAAGCGCGGTTTTTCTTCCCAATATTTTCTTCCTACTATTGGAAGGCTGACATTTGGGCCGGCTAGGTTGAAGCCTACGAAATGGTTGGTCAACGTAGTCAACTACTAAGAACCATTAGAAGGGAAATGTATGATATAATAGGAAGAAATTGCCTGGAAAATGGTTTGGGGCAAGTTGATTTTCGTAGTCACAAGATCAAAAGGGACATGCCAAGTCCTTACTTCATCTGAGGCGTGTTTCGTTGCCCGCATCGAGCCCAACCAGGCCCGCGCGGGAAGGAAGAGGCCTGTTTGGTTGCCTGGTTTCACTGTTGGGCCTGCACCGCACGCTTCTCAAAGCAGCCCACAGCCTGGCTCGCTGGAAACGCTCGGATCGGCAGTTTCTCGCGAGCCAGGCTAAGTGTGGCGCAAGGTCGCACGGGCGCGTGCGAGGCGAGGGCGAGGGGGGATGGCGGGAGATGGAAATCTGGCGCGCCGTCCCGGCGCCAAATCTAGCCTCACCCCCTTTCACTCGCTCACCCATAGCCACTACCCCCCTTTCTTCCCTACTACCTCATCACCGGCGGCGGCTGCGATTTCGTATCTGCGCTAGAGGGGGCGGCGGCGGCGGCGGCGGCGAAAGAGGCGGCGGCGTTTGCGGCAGACCTGGTGCTCCCCTTGCTGTTAGCCACCGTATGGTCGACCTTGTTTGTGCCATGGCTCCCCCTAAGTCATCCCCGTCTCTGATGCCGGTAAGCAGCACCCCCTCCCCCCTTTGTTAGGTCGGTGGTTAGGCTGTTAGGCTAGGTGTAGGATCGATTACCCACTGAACGAACCGTCGATGTCTACTAGGTTATGGACGCATGGATGAGGCGGATAATTCAGGCATGGGTCATGTTCATGCACCAAAGAGCTGTTCGTCGTGCTGGGAGACGTTTGATCCGCTATGGTCCATTGTTTACCCGGGAACAGGAGAGGATCCAAACTCTGAACTACATCTACAACTGCAATGACGTCGAGGCTCTGTGGATGCTTCGAATGAAAAGAGCACCATTTCCAGGCTTGCCGAGACCTTCGGGAGCAGGGGCCGCTACAAGATAACATCAACACCAGTGTGGAAGAGCAAGTGGCCATGTTTCTCCATGTTGTTGGCCATAACCAGAGGTTCAGGGTCATTCACAACACGTTCAGGAGATCAATGGAGACCATCTCTAGGTACTTCAAGCAGGTGCTTTTTGCTATTAGGGAGCTTAGGGGAGAGATGATCAGGAGACCATTTGGCCAGACTCCACCCAAGATTCGTGGAAGCCCAAGATAGTATCCATACTTCAAGGTGAGCATTGACAATATACACTTTTCATGACTTGATATGCTTGTATTGTTCAAGTTGAGCACTAACATAGGCTTGTGATGCCATTTTCAGGATTGCATTGGGGCAATAGATGGTACTCATGTCACTGCCAGAGTTCCTAGGTCAACGCATGATGCTAACATTCTCAGTGACAACATGACTCAACCTGATGGGATCAACATCCCCGACGATAAGTTCTACCTTGGAGATGTTGGCTATGCATGTCGGCCGGGTATTCTTCCACCCTTCAGGAAAACTAGGTACCATCTCAACGAGTTCTCTGGTAGGAACTATCCTAGGACCGCACAGGAGCTGTATAATCTCAGACACTCTAGCCTTAGAGTAACTGTCGAGAGGATTGGAGCTCTAAAGAATAGGTTTAAGATCCTGGATCAGAAGCCATTCTACCCATACCCCACTCAGGTTAAGCTTGTTCTTGCTTGTTGCATTCTGCATAACTGGATCCTCCAGTGGGGCTTTGATGAACACGTGCTTGAGGAGGAAGAGGTCGAGCCTGACGATGTTGTTAACTCCGGCCATGGTGTGGAGGCATTTGACAATGACGCTCGGAAGAACAAAAAGTTGGAGTGGGCAGAGGCAGTGTGGCTTAACAAAGGTTAGTGCAGGATTTGAAGAAGAGGAGGAAGAAGAAGAAGCAACAACAACAGTAGAAGCAGAAGCAGAAGAAGAGGAAGAGGATGATCTGGTAGCAGCAACACAGATGAACTATCCCCTATTTAGCCAATGGCTCTTAATAATTTGAACTGTCATTTGATAGTAGTTAGGATGAACTGTCATTTGTTTAACTAGCTGGCACTATGTTCAGATTGTGTGTGGTAAGGTCACCACTAGTTAGAAGTGGTGACAACATCTTATGCAGGTTGCAACCAAACACCATGTCATATGTGCGCCTAATGCAATGCGGGCAACCAAACACCAGGTCAAAAATGGTTGTCTCATGCAACTAGGTACATGCTGGCAACCAATTATGTGCATCTGGTTTTTTTTGCCTGGATCCCCTCAAACCGGCTCACTAGAGCTAGGCTCGCCGTGCTAGGCTCGATTGGCAATGTAACCAAACACGCCCTGGTCATCTTTTTCCTATAACTGCCACATCCAACCTAGGTCTGTCCGCCTGCTGCCACCGCCAACGAACGACGATGCTCCCAAATGACCGTGCCAAATTGCTATTTTGACCAACCGATCTGTCAACCTCCCACTAGCCTTCACCAGAGACGACACAAGCCGTGTCATTTCCGGCTACAGCTTGTTACTGGCCGAATTGGTGCCACTTCTTGGTCAATAGCGCACTTAAGGAGCACCCCCTCATCTTTGATTTTGGGGATGAGGAGTGGCTCGCGGGTCCTCTAGCCTCCTTTTAGGATTATATGGATATGACCCTAAAGAAGACTGCGTAGATGGACGGTGCCCTAGAGCAGCAGATCTGGGCCCCCGCACCTGCGCCCGTCGTCGCAGACGAATGGTTGACGATGCTCCGAAATGACTGTGGCAAATTGCTATTTTTACTAACCCGAGCTGTCAACATTCGATTAGCCTCCACATGAGATGACACGAGTTGTGTCCTCTCTGGCTACGACTCATTGCCGATCGAATTGGTGCCATGTCCTCGTTAGTGGCGAACCTAGAGGAGAACCCCCTCGTCTTTGTTTTTTGGGGGTGAGGAGCGACACGTGGATCCTCTGCCCACCTTTTGGGATTAGATGGACGTGTCCCTAGAGGAGGCCACACAAATGGACACCACCCACCCTTGACCAGTAGATTTGGGCCCCCATGTTCATGCCCATCGTCGCGGATGAATGGTCGACACCGCTCCCAATCGACTGTGGCAAATTGCTATTTCGACCTACCCGAACTGTCTCCGGCTAGCCTCCACCAGAGATGACGGGAGTCGTGTCGTCTCTGGCTACGACTCATTAGCAGTCGAATTGGTGCCACTTACTCATGAATGGCACACCCTCACCTTCAATTTTGGGGGTGAGGAGGAGCAACCCATGGATCCTTCGACCCCCTTTTGGTATTAGATGGATGTGTCCTCAGAGGAGGCTGCGCAGATGGACGCCGCCTTAGGGCAACAAATTTGGGCCCCCGCGCTCGTGCTTGCTGTCGTGGACGAATGGCTGGCCCGGGATGACGCCACTAAGGTGCATTTCCAAGCCATCCATGCCAACATTGCCAAATTAAGCTGGTGGTACCCGTGGCCAACACTAACAACTATAGTACTATGATCTATCTATGTAATGTGTTCTGAATTGTAATTGAACTAATATGTAATCAAATGTGTTCTGAATTTCTGGATTTTGGCGAAGAACCATTGTAGTCAATGACAAGTGGGACACACATGTAAGAAAAATATATTTAGGATGGCATTTTGGCGAATCTATGTTTGCGTATAGCCGTCATGACATCCATATCCATCCATATGGCCGATGTCGATCACCCATATTGCGAATATGTTAGAGTTGCTCTAAGTCTTCATCTAAGCACATGAGGCAGTGCTCGCTGAAACAATATCCTTTGACTTAGGAGCTACAATAACCTTACTTTCCTCCATGCATTTTCATTAATAGTGCTTAAAACAATGGTCTACAAGCAATGTGTACAATAACCGACAATCTACAATACTATATTTGTGAACATTGCCAAAAAAATTGCCGGGCACATTGGGGAGCATTGCTTTAACCAGGTCATGTTACAATCAACTCCAAGTCCGCTAACAATGAAACTTGGGAAATTAGACTAACACACATGAAGGAGTGGATGATACGCGACTGCTCGGAACTAGGGTAGGTCTAGGGTTTTGGCCAGCGTGGGCGGCAACATAACCGGCACTGGGGCAGGCGTCTTTCTGTTGATCTCTTCCCGCGCCTCTGCTATTCTCTGCTAGGTCCATGGAAGTGACGGGCTTCACATGCATGTGTGCATGATGGCTTTTGCTATGATATAGGCATTTGAACTCATCAGAGTTGGCTTACTGTCCCAACACTCGATAGTGTGGTGTTGGTCTTTGTCCCAGCGCGGATCTCTGCCTTGCGAGGTTCTGTGATCGGTTTTCACCTCTTGCTTTGCCAAGATTTTTTCATATCTTGCTTTGTTAAGTTTTTCTGGATCAATGAAAATCTTATGTTGGAATTGCCACGGTATGGCCAGTGTCACGGCTGAGAGGGAGCTCCTGGAAGTCCAGAAGTAGTGGGGGCCGGATGTGATCTTCCTATCTAAGACACGTCTGAAATCAACTAGGGCAGAAAAATTAAGGAAGAAACTAAGGATGGACCGAGTCGAGGTACACGAGAGCGTTGGGGCCAGCGGCAATTTGCTTTTGTTTTGGCGGAGTCCAGTGGTAATTCATGTGCTCGAAAAAACGAAGAATTTCATTGTTGTGACAGTAGGTGTTGCGCCAGATGAGATTTGGAGACTTACTAGGTTCTATGGTGATCCTCGATGGGAGGATAAGCATCTCTCTCGGGGTACTTGCGAGGCCTCTATCAATAAACAAATCTACCGTGGGTGGTAATAGGTGATTTCAATGAGATTTTATACTCACATGAGAAGGAGGGGGCCACCGACGAGCATGATGCAAAATTTTGGAGATGTGCTTGTTGACCGTGAACTAGAAGATATGGGACTCATGGGAGACATGTCCACATGGAGGAGGCGGTGGCTGCAAGAGCGACTGGACATGGCAATTTGCAATGAGAAATTCCACGGGCTTTTCCCCCATGCAACCATCACTAATGCAAGTCATACAAAGTCTGATCATAGACCCATATTCATGGATACAAAAGGCACGCTTCCTAGTGATGATCAGCGACAGAGGATTATGCAGTTCAAAACTCGATCGTTGAAAGAAGATGATGTGGTCCAGCTGGTTTCTGAAGCATGGGAAGGACGGAACCCAAAGCGTCGATCGCAACACGTACAACTGCGGTTCACCATGTGTGGGATCGTAAGATCCTAAAGGCTCCACAACGGCGTCTGAAGGAGTTGAAGGCGGAGTTGGAGGCACTGCGGTTGGGCCCCCTCACTGACGAGGCGGCGGATCGGCGATGCACACTATTGATTGAGATCGAGGAGAATCTGGAGAAGGAGAAAATTTATTGGGTAGAGAAGCCGTGTAAACTGGCTCAAATTTGGTGACCGAAATACACAATTTTTTAACAACCAGAAAGAAAAAAAATCATATTCGCAAGCTTTTGGATGATAGTGGAGTATGGCATGAAGATAACGAATCAATGCGTAGTCTTATTGCTGAATATTTTTCTAACCTTTTTTCGTTGGAGGTAGCAGTACCTGATGTAAATGTACTGAATAAAGTGAAGCACCGTGTTACTAATTATATGAATGAGTCTCTCTTAGCTCCTTACACAGAAGAAGAAGTACAGAAGGCTTTATTTAGTATCGGTGACTTAAAGGCTCCAGGCCCAGATGGACTGCACACGATGTTTTACAAGAAGTTCTGGCCAATTTTGGAGGATGATCTGGTAAGGGAGGTTCTTGAAGCAATAAACAATAGAGTAATCCTTGAAGGGTGGAAGTCCACCACTATAGTGTTGATCCCCAAAGTTGACAATCTAAAAAAGGTATCCCAATTTAGACCCACCAGTCTTTGCAATGTCGTCAATAAAATTATGTCCAAGATGTTAGCAGCAAGGCACAAAATTTTATTGCATGATATAATCAGCGAGACATAGAGTGCTTTTGTTCCAGGACTGATTAGTACTGACAATGTGATTGTTGCGTATGAATGTCTTCATTCGATGAAGAAAGGTAAATTTGGGACGTGTGCGGTAAAACTCGACATGCACAAGGAATATGATTGTGTTGAATGGGTCTTCTTGCAAGCTATTCTCGGTAAATTGGGTTTTGATGAGAGATGGATACAAATGATAATGGCGTGTGTGTCCTCGGTGGAATACAAAGTGAGGTTTAACTGCAATGAGACTTTACCCTTTCGTCGGACGAGGGGCTTAAGGCAGGGGGACCCCCTCTCTCCTTATTTGTTTCTCCTTTGTGCCGAGGGTTTATCAGCAATTATAACCCATGAGGAAGCAGTAGGGCATCTGATTGGTGTGCAGGTGTGTCAAGACTCTCCCAACATTTCTCATTTATTATTTCCTGACAATTCGCTTATTCTGATGAGAGCGGATGCAACGAATGCAAATACTTTGAGAAACATAGATGAATACTCTGCTGCCTCGGATAAGTTGGTGAGTGAAGCAAAGTTCTCAATACATTTCAGTCCCAATACTAATGTGGAGGTGAAGGCGGAGGTCTGCCAAATTCTGAATATAATGACTGAATCTCTCTCAGATAAATATTTGGGTCTCCCTTCTATGATTGGAGTGGACCGAGTAGATTGCTTTAAACATCTCATAGAGAGGATTGAGATAATGGTCAATGGTTGGAAAGAGAGGACACTATTGATACGTCTCTATTGTATCTATAATTTTTGTTTGTTTCATGCCAATATTATTCAACTTTTACATATATTTGGCAACTTTTTATATGATTTATTTGGACTAACTTACTTATCTAGTGCCCACTGCCAGTTCCTGTTTGTTGCCCGTTTTTGCATTGCAGAAAATCCATATCAAACAAAGTCCAAACATGATGAAACTCCACGGAGAATTATTTTGGAAGATTTGTGAATTTTAGGAGTTGGAATCACCACAAACGGAGGCCCACACGGACCACCATACACCAGGGCGCACCCCAGGCCCCTGGCGCCTGGTTGTGGGTGCTGCCCTCCTTGTGCGTCGGTTGGAGCTGTACTTCGGGTGCAAGGCAGCTTATATCAGGGGAAAAATCGTGTAAAAAGATCAGCACAATCGGAGTTACGGATCTCCAAGAATATAAGAAACGGTTTTCGGCCAGATCAGAGGAGCGCAAAACAGAAGAGAACAGAGAGGGAGATCCAATCTCAGAGGGGCTCCCGCCCCTCCGCCACCATGGAGACCATGGACCAGAGGGGGGGAACTCTCCTCCCATCTAGGGGGGAGGCCAAGGAAGAAGAAGAAGAAGGGGGACTCTCTCCCATGTGACGGTGATCTACTCCAACAACTTCGTCATCTTCATGAACACCTCCATCCCCTTCCCCCATCTATATTCAGCGGTCCACTCTCCCGCAACCCGTTGTATCCTCTACTTGAACATGGTGCTTTATGCTTCATATTATTATCCAATGATGTGTTGCCATCCTATGATTCTTGAGTAGATTTTTGTTGTCCTATGGGCTAATCGTGATCTTGGTAGTATAATTTTATATTTTATTTTGGTGCTGTCCTATGGTGCCCTCCGTTCTCGCGCAAACGTGAGGGGCCCCTACTGTAGGGTGTTGCAATATGTTCGTGGTTTACTTATTTTCAGTGTTGCCGGGGTGACAGTAGCCTAAACACGGATAAGTGGGTTATGGCGTATGGGAGTAAAGAGGACTTGATACTTAATGCTATGGTTGGGTTTCACGGCCTTAATGATCTTTAGTAGTTGTGGATGCTTGCAAGAGTTCCAATCATAAGTGCATATGATCCAAGTAGAGAAAGTATGTTAGCTCATGCCTCTTCCTCATATAAAATTGCAAGAATGATTACCGGTACTTGTTATCGATTGCCTAGGGACAATTCTGCAAATCCTACCACCACTTTTCCACACTCGCTTTATTTACTTTTTGCACTTTTATTTAAACAACACCTAAGTTTTATTTCCCCATCCTTCATTATCTTGCAAATCTTTCCTACTACTCCTACAAAGTACTTCTAGTTTCATACTTGTTCTAGGTAAAGCAAACGTTAAGCATGCGTAGAGTTGTATCGGTGGTCGATATAACTTGAGGGAATATTTGTTCTACCTTTAGCTCCTCATTGGGTTCGACACTCTTATTTATCGAGGAAGGCTACAAATGATCCCCTATACTTGTGGGTTATCAAGACCTTTTTCTGGCGCCGTTGCCGGGGAGCAATAGCGTGGGGTGAAAATTCCCGTGTGTGCTTGTTTGCTTTATCACTAAGTAGTTTTTATTTCCTGTTCTAAGTTGTTCTCTATCTTTAGTTATGGATATGGAACACGAAACACCAAAAAAATTAGTGGTACTTGCTACTCATGGAGATGGGGAACCTCCTAAAACCCTCGATTCTCGTTATGTGAAAAATATTATGCACTACTTTGATAATCCCGAGAAAACCCAATTCAACTTGATAATGGGAGTAACGTTAGATCAGCATGAATACTTTAGAGATTATCGCTTGATACAAAAAGGGAAAATTTTATGGGATCAAATTCATATGTTGCATTGGTACGCTCGGGAGCTATGCTTGAGATATGATTATACTTGTTGCTCTAGGATGAACGCTCCACATCTTCCCTTTTTCATGCAAATTTAATGATAATGAAACCTTGGCTTATTATGTCAATGGTATATATGACTATTATGATGTGGAACAAATAGCATAATTTGTTGCTTTTAAGGGTGCTTATGAAATCGAATCTATGTTTATAAATTTTGAAGATTTTGATGATTTAGTTTATAAACCTAAAATTTTTGCTATCCTTAAATATTGCTATGATAATTATAAATATAATTCCAATATTGATCCATTTATTGAGAAAACCTCCGCTGTCCAAGAGGAGACTAATATTTTGCAGGAGTCTATGAAAGAAGGAATTGATGAAACTGTGAGCTCATTGGATGAAAAATATGATGAGGAGAGTGAAGAACATAACTCTTGAGCTCATACATTTTTTTAATGTCCCTTCGTTCTTATTGAAGGATGAATGCTATGATAATTGCTACGATCCCGTTGATTCATTTGAAATATCCCTTTTTGATGAACTTGGTGCTTGTTATGCTTGTGGCCAAGATGCCAATATGAATTATGCTATTGGAGATGAACTTGCTATTGTTCCTTATGTTAAACTTGAAATTCTTGCTATTGCACCCACACATGATAGTCCTATTATTTTTTTGAATTCTCCAAACTACACTATATCAGAGAAGTTTGCTCTTATTAAGGATTATATTGATGGATTGCCTTTTACCATTGCAAGTACAAAGCCCCACAACATGTCAACTTCAAGAAGAAGGAGACTTATAAGAAGAAAGGAAAGTGCCATGTATGTGGTAGTGAAGAACATTGGGCTTCATCCTGCAAGGACCGCTGGGACATGCGTCAGAATGAGAACAATGGCAAGATCGCTAATGTTGTTATTGGCGATGTTGAGATGAAAGATGTCGGGTATGGTAAATTTCCTACCATTCTTTCAGTAATGTCATTCTCCTGATTGGTGGATTGACACTGGCGCCAATGTACATGTGTGTTTTGACATACATTTTTCTTCTTATCAGGTCGCAAGAACTACACCCGTGCTAATGGGAAACGGGACACATGCTTCTATTCATAGTGTTGGTATGGTCAATCTGAACTTTACTTCGAGAAAGACCGTGTGGCTGAAGAACATGCAGCATGTCCCTGCTATAAATAAAAATCTCGTCAGCGGTTCTCGTTTGTGTCAAGATGGTTATAAATTGGTATTTGAGTCCAATAAGGTTGTAGTATCTAAGTGTGGACAATTTGTTGGGAAGAGCTGTGAGAGCGGAGGCTTGCTCCGCTTATCTTTGTTAGACTTTTGCACTAAAGTTATTAATCATGTTTGTAGTGAAACTGAATCAAATGTTTGGCATTCACGACTTTGTCATATTAACTTTGGTGTTTTGACACGACTATCAAATTTGAGTTTAATACCAAAATTTACAATTGTCAAAGGTTCTAAGTGCCAAGTTTGTGTGCAAGCAAAGCAGCCTTGCAAGTCCCATACAACTGTTGAGGCGAGGAATTTGGCACCACTTGAACTCATACATTCAGATCTTTGTGAGATGAATGGTGTGTTGAAAAAAGGTGGAAAAAGATAGTTCATGACTCTAAACGATGACTCTACTAGATATTGCATGATATACTTGTTGAAAACAAAAGATGAGGCTTTGCACTACTTTAAAATCTATAAAGCCGAAGCAGAGAATCAACTCGATCGAAAGATCAAAAGGCTTAGGTCAAATCGCGGTGGAGAGTATTTTTCCAACAAGTTCAACTTATTGTATGAGGAACATGGTATAATACATGAGAGGACGCCTCCCTATTCTCCTAGTCAAATGGAGTTGCCGAATGAAAGGACCGAACTCTAACTGATTTGGTTAATGCCATGTTAGACACGGCGGGACTTTCCAAGGAATGGTGGGGGGAGGCTTTGATGACTGCAAGTCATGTCCTAAATAGAGTTCCCATGAAGAATAAAGATATTACCCCATTTGAGGAATGGGAAAGGAAAAGGCTTAAACTCTCCTACTTACGAAGTTGGGGTTGTTTGGCGAAGGTCGATGTATCAATTACCAAGAAGCGTAAGCTTGGACCAAAAACAGTTGATTGTTTTCCTAGGTTATGCTTTCCATAGCATTGTTTATAGATTTCTAGTGGTGAGATCTGATGTACTTGACATGAATGTTGGTACAATCATGGAGTCTAATGATGCGACTTTCTTTGAGGATATTTTTCCTATGAAGGATATGCCTAGCTCATCTAGTCAGAGGTCAGAGAGAACTCCTGGACCTACTGTTCCATTGGAACATTCCGAGAAGAACACGCATATATTCCTGAGGAGGATGACAATGAAGCTCCTAGAAAGGGCAAGAGACAAAGGACTGCAAAGTCATTTGGTGAAGATTTCATTGTGTATCTCGTGAATGATACTCCCACTTCTATTTCAGAAGCTTATTCATCTCCTGATGCTTACTATTGGAAAGAAGTTGTGAATAGTGATATGGATTCCATTATGGCTAACGGGACATGGGAGATCACTGATCGTCCTTATGGGTGTAAATATGTAGGGTGTAAGTGGGTGTTTAAGAAAAATCTTAGGTTCGATGGTATAATTGAAAAGTAGCGGCTTGTAGCCAAGGGATATACCCAAAAAGAAGGTGAAGATTTCTTTGATACTTATGCGCCTGTGGCCAGATTGACCACCATTAGAGTACTACTCTCATTGGCCGCCTCACATAATCTTCTTGTTCATCAAATGGGCGTTAAGACATCTTTCCTAAATGGAGAGTTGGAGGAGGAAATTTATGTGGAAAAACCCGATTGTTTTGTAGTAGATGGTCATGGATGAAAAGTGTGTAAATTGTTGAAATCTTTGTACGGTTTGAGACAAGCACCTAAGCAATGGCATGAGAAGTTTGAAAGACCTTTGACATCTATGGGATTTGTTGCAAACAAAGCCGACAAGTGCGTGTACTATCGCCATCACTACAAAAAAGGACACATCCGTGACATTTTGGGCCGAACGATTTTTTTTCTGTCATACTTATGACACTTCTATGACGATAATTGTGGCAAAACCCGGTATCATCATAGATGTGGTGGGCTCCTACTTCTATGACAAAAAATCATGACAGAAAATGGGCTTTTTGTCCTGGGCGGGCCAGAGACGCAGCTGCATGACATTCTTTTGGCCGTCCATGACAGAAAAACCGTGGTAGAAGCGAGGGCGAGGAAAATATCGGGGTGTTCCCGGTTACGGTGGGTGGTCGGGGCCGAGCGATGCATGGAGGTTTGCGCGTTTCTCTCGTACACGCACGCGCGTGGGTGCGAGACGTTGGGCTCTAACTGAACCCGGGCGAGGCGTTCGCCTACTGAACCCGAGCGATTGCACTACAGGCTACGCATTACTGAACCCGAGTGATCGATCGATGGTTGTTAACTGAACCTGATCGAGCGATTCCTTTGCTACTGTTGCTAACTGAAGCCGATCGATGCTGCCTCTGGATGAATAGTGAGCGTTGCTGGGGGGATTTGGATGAATAGTTCCCGGTGGGGGTGGATGAACAGGACCCTGTGGTGTTGCCTCTGGATGAACAGGACCCCGATCGATCGAGCCGGTTGGGGCTAGATGAACAGGACCCCATGGAGGGCTGGATGAACAGGACGAGCCCGTGGAGGGATGGATGAACAGGCGAGCCCGTGGAGGGCTAGATGAACAGTAGACAGTGGAGGAATGAATGAACAGTAGCCCGTGGAGGGGTGGTTGAACAGGAGCCCATGGAGAGGGCTGGTTGAACAGTAGCCGATGGAGTAGCGCGCGGTGGAGGCTGGATGAACAGGAGCCTGTGGATGAATAGTCGCAGGTGGAGGCTGGAGGAGGTCGATGGTGGATGGACAGTAGCCCGTGGAGGCTGTAGGAGGTCGACGGTGGAGATAAACAGTATCCCGTGGAGTCCCGTGTTGCGGTACGCCACACCCCTCCCAATGAGCAGGACCCCCGTTTCGACCGTAGCGCTCCAACACAAGTCTGTTTCCTCCGTTTTGCGGTACGCCACACCCCTCCCGATCAACAGGACCTTGTTTCAACCGTAGGAGGTCCAACACAAGTCCATTTCCTCCGTTTTGCGGTACGCTAGACCCCTCCCGATGAACAGGATCCCGTTTCGAACGTGGCCTGTCGAACACAAGGCCGTTTCCTCTGTTGTGCGGTACGTCAGGCCTCGTTTCCATCGGCTGTTCCGTCCAAATCGGTTGGCTCCCACGCGTTCCGTTGCCTCCCGATGAACATGACGCATTCCGTTGCCTCCCCATGAACACGATGACGACGCAGTTTCTTCATTCCGACCCAGCCATGTACACGAGCCCTGGCCGCACATATGCACGAGTAGGAGTTCGAGACCCCACCCGTATGTACGTACGTGGCCGTATTTTCTTTCTTGCACACTGACCGCTGTACGTACGTGTACATGCTACATGCGCGCCTCTACTACGACACGTGTGCGCCTCTACATCGACCAGTATGTACGTACACGTTCGCGACCAGAATGACAACGCTACATACGCTTCGACCAGGTGGGTCCCGACTGTCAGGCACTTCCTTGCGTGGGAAGATGTAGATGGTGGGTCCCGGCAGTCAGGGGGGCAAATCATTTTTTTGCCCGGACGCACTTCCTTGCGGCGAAGATGTAGTTGGTGGGTCCCAACAGTCAGGGGGGAAACATTTTTTTCATGAAATACGGTGGCCCGTCCGGTGGATCCCTACTGTCAGGTGGAGGAATAATTATTTTGCGTGTAATAAGGAGGCACTTCCTTGCGGACGCCGTGGACCCAGCTGTCAGCCTCTCCACGTACAGTACTCTTCCGATGGAAGTCATTCTTTGACCACGTTGACCACGCCGCGTAGAGAGCACCAGAGCGGTGGACGACGGTGAGGCCTAGGAAGGGGATGACACGGAGCCGGGGAAGACGCGGCAGTGGAAGCCCGCGCGGAGAGGAGTACGAGGGTTCATTGGTTCGACTGCGGTGTGAGGCTGCCGTCGCTGCAGGGCCTGGCCAGCGGTGGGAATAGTATGGTGCGGTGAGGCCTCCGCGACAGCACATCGGGCCACAGGAGGTAGGAGCATGCGGCACGACCGACGCTGCTTTGGGCGGCTGGAGCAAGAAGACCAGAGGTTGAAGAAGCACTACGGCCATTGGATGGACATGATACGGTCACTAGAGCTAGAATCGTTCATATTGACTAAGTTGACAAAGCCCTCCGTCCCTGTCAACTTAGTAGGCCCACAAGTCAGCCTCCCAGCAAGGTGGGTCGCAGCTAGCAGGGGGAGTATTCATTTTTTTGTGCGTAATAAGGAGGCACTTCCGGTGGGTCCAAGCTGATAGCGGGGGAACATTTTTTTCGCGAAATATGGTGTCCCATCTGGTGGGTCCCAGCAGTCAAGGGGGAAATGTTTTTTTTTGCAAAATACGGTGGCCCGTCCGGTGGGTCCCTGCTATCAGGTGGAGGAATAATTATTTTGCACGTAATATGGAGGCACTTCCTTGCAGCCGCCATGGACCCAGCTGTCAGCCTCTCCACGTACAATACTCTTCCGATGGAAGTCGTTCCTTGACCATGTTGACCACGCCGTCCAGAGAGCACCAGGGCGGTGGACGATGGCGAGGCCTAGGAAGGGGACGACACAGAGCTCGGGAAGACACGGCAGTGGAAGCCCGCGCGGAGAGGAGTATGAGGGTTCACTGGTTCGGCTGCGGTGTGAGACTATCATCGCTGCAGAATAACAGGGGGTGTGGGTGAGTGGAAGGATGGCCTGGCCAGCGGTGGGAGTGGTATGGAGGCGGTGAGGCCTCCGCAGCAGCACAGCCGGCCACGGGAGGCAGGAGCAGGGGGCATGACCGGCGCTGCTTTGGGCGGCTGGAGCAAGAAGACCAGAGGTTGAAGAAGCGCTATGGCCGTTGGATGGACATCGTACGGTCACTGGAGTATTGACTAAGTTGACAAAGCCCTCTGTCCCCGTCAACTTAGTAGGCCCACAAGTCAGCCACCCACTATGGTGGGTCCCAGCTAGCAGGGGGGTATTCATTTTTTTGTGCGTAATGGAGGCACTTCCTTGCATGTGAAGATATAGCTGGTGGGTCTGACCTGTCAGTGGGGGAACATTTTTTTCGCTAAATACAGAGGCCCTTCCCGTGGGTCCTAGCTGTCAGGTGGAGGAATCATTATTTTGCGCGTAATAAGGAGGCATTTCCTTGGTGCGGCCGTGGACCCAGCTGTCAGCCTCTCCACGTACAGTCCACTTCCGATGGATGTCGTTCATTGACCACTTTGACCAGGCCGCGCCAAGAGCACCGGGGCGATGGACGATGGCGAGGCCTAGGAAGGGAACGACACGAAGCCAGGGAAGACTCAACAGTTGTTTCCCACGTGGAGGAGTACGAGGATTTACTGGTTCGTCTGCCGTCCCCGGAGAATAACAACAGGTCTGGGTGAGTAGAGGGATGGCTAGGCCAGCGATGGGAGTACGATGGGGCGGTGAGGCCTGCGCGGCAGCATAGCCGACCGCGGGAGGAGGGAGAAGGCAGTCCCACCGGCGCTTGTTTGAGCGGCTGGAGCAAGAAGAGCAGAGATTGAAGAAGCACGATAGCGATTGGATGGACATCCAACAGTCATTGCTCTCGTGTGTTGACTAAGTTGACAGGGTGTTGCGTGTGCGTCAACCTTTTTTTAGGAAAGCATACGCGTCAACCTGTAGTGGGCGCACACGTCAGCCTCAAATCTGTGGAAAACAACATACAACCCATCTACCATTATTTCTAATAACGTACATCCCATTTGCTAATTCTTAAGAATTTTTTTGGAACCCTTCTTCTTTTTGTTAGCATTACACCCCATATTGTGGCCACGGTTAAAAAGTATACGAAATTTTGCATATTTCGGTGTGGTCAACTATTTTTTAATCCCGAAATATCGATTCACATTCAAACTATTTTGAAAAATTATTTATATAAATATAAAATCCAAATAATTGTCCACGCATAAAAATCAATGGAATTTAAAATCTTGTAATGAAAAAAATTGAGACTAATTCCTGGTTTGATGTGTTTTAAAAATGTACATCCCATTTCTGGGCAAACCGAATGAAACTCTCCTCGTCTTGAAAGATTTGAAGCCCAGCAGGGCTGATAAAGCAAGTAGGCCTTGTTTGGGTATTTCTTTTAAAAGAATAGAACTGGGCTAGCCATTTTCAGCAAGAAAAAAACACAACTGGGCTCATGATGTGGTAAACATAAATAAAACCCTGGCTAAACAAGCCACAGCCCCCGGACAGCCCCGTTGTTACCCTGATCCATCACTAAAACTAGTATAAATAACAACTGCTTGTTCCTCAAAAAAAACTGCGCGACCTGCTGGGTCCCTGGTGTCAGCCGCTCGTAGTGTAATTCTCTCATTTATTGACTACGTTGACAATGGCGTGAGCCCCAGATGTCCAACCATTAGGAGGAACCATATTTTTGGGCTTCTAATATAGAGGCACTTGCTTGCGTACTGCCATGACGCTGGTAGGTCCCTACTGTCATCCTCTCCATGTACAATCATCTCCTTGTTCCTCTCGGTTGTTGACGACGTTGACAATGCAAGAGGGTGGCGCACCGTGCACGGTGAGCAAACCAAGGCCGCAAGGCGGAGGACGACGGCGAGGCCTCGGACGGAACGAACATGAGTAGTGGAAGATGCACCGGTCTAGTCGCAGGCGGAGGGGAGTACGAGGGTTGACTGGTTCGGGTGCGGGTGCGTGTTGGGGCTGACATCACCGGAGAATAACAGGACGTGTGGGGGAATAGAGGGAGGGACTGGCCAACGTTGGAGGGTACATATGATAGGGCGGCGGAGGTGCAGCCAGCCATGGGAGGTGGGAGGAGGCGGGAGCAGGCGGAGCCGACGGGGTGGTTTGGTTTGGGCGGCTGGAGGAAGAAAGACAACAGATAGAAGATACACGACAGATATTGGATGTCAATCCAACAACTGGTAGGCAGAATCGTTTGTTGACTGGCTAGTAAGTCGACACCACCTTGGATAGGCTATTTCCTCGCGGGTCCCAAATGTCAGAATCGAAATCTGTCATGGTCATGCAGCCTTTCCTATGAAAATTTACAACCCATTTGATGTGCCAGTTCGAAATAAGTTTGTGGGTGTTGGTGGGGGCTAATCACTTGGCTTCTGTAATGCACATTGAGCTCAAGAAGCCAACGAGAGTGATGTTATTTCCCTTGGTTGGGATTTGTTACAATATTTCATTCTAAATTAAACAAATGGCAAGCCATTTGCCTTGTTTCAAAGAAAATATGACAATCACGGCCGAGTTGAAAAGGGCAAGAACATCTAACTCCAGCTTACAAACTATACAAAAGCACGAGGGTTAATTGTTCATCAGGTTTACAAAAAAAACCCAGGTTGAAAAGGGCAACAACATCTAACTCCAACACTGTTTTCGGCAGTCACAGTCAAATGGATCGGCCATGTCCATAGAATGAACATCCTGGGTCATAAAATTTACTGGATTATGACCACAATATGTTGTAAACAGAAGCCTGGCACGTTCAGAAGCTCTTTTGCCCACCTAAAACTCCTTTTTTTGCTCTTCGACATACCCATCTGTCAAAACCATGCTGCTGATAAACTTAAGCCTGATGGACAATAGTAACCTCGCATTCAGCAGGAAGAATGTGACAAATCTAGTGTTTGCACGGTTGGCTAAATATCGCTCTAGCATTATTGTCTCCAATCGAATCTCATGAGAAGTGAGAAAATCCCGATGCTTACGAATCCACCGATTGGTTATAACTTTCTTACCCCGTCCTATTGCCTAAATAGACATGAAGATTGAAAACAGTTAAGGTCCAAAAAGAGAGTGTCGAAAGAGCAACAGCTGAACGGTTAATTCTAGTACAGTATATGCGGGCTTCCAATGTGCGTGAAATTATCACCTTTATATACAACTTCTCCAGACATGGAAAGCATTGTAGTAAGCCAATAATCTTGTTCAGATCAAAACTATTCATTTGGATATATAAGATCTTGACAAAATCCAGCACCATTGATAGACCATCCATGGAGAAACTCTTCATTGAGCATAGAACATAATATTAGTACAAAATGTGTACTCCAAGATGATATATAACTTATGCGCAGAAATTTAAAATGCAGCTTATGGTTACAAGTGTAGATGATAATATAAAGTACCTGAAGAACTATGGAGCCAAACACCATATTGAAATGAGCACAGAGATCATGTATTACACCCAAGGTCTCCAGTTTAGGCGCAGAGAGGACGGTTAGTTGCAACGAAGAATAACTAGAATCAAGGATCAACCTTTGAAGTGAAGGGGCATCTTGGATGATGAGTTGCCTTCCGTCAAAAGAAATTCCAATTCTTACAAGGTTAGGCGACTTTATTTGGGGATAACCAATTCTAACTGTGAAAATAAGCACCAAGCACTCTAGGGCAGGGCAACTGGAGTGGATAATATTGTGCAATGAGGCCTCCGATATACGAACCTGCACAAGTGAAAGTTTCTTGAGAAATGGGAGTCGAAGGTTTAGTACCAGATTGTATGGTAGGTAGCACAATGCAAAGGTGGCGGTGTGGAGAGAGGAGGAAAACCGCGAGATGGACATCGGTGCTGAGGGCACAAGTACATGGCATTCGGTATGTGGTATGTGATTTCCAGGGGAATAGTAGAACTCAAGCAGTTGTAGTTCTGTGAATTCAGGGGATTTCAGCCAGGCGTCCACCATGCAGGGCATGGTATGCTTGCTCAGGTAGCATGACGGGATGCAGAGGCTTTGAACGGAGCCCTGGTGGGAGGAGATGATGGCTCTGGGGTTTTCAAAATCATTGAAGAGAGATAGCTGACGACAGTCGAGATTAAGGGGCACGATGCGCCATAGAGGGCACCACCGAATTGAGAGGACTTGGGTGCGGCAGCAATCCTTGGTGGGAAGAAGTGAGATGATCTCCCCAAGGACGGCGTCTGGGAGATCGCTGATGTGGTCCACCCGAGATTCTACGGGTTCCTGGGATCCGGTGGGGGCGGGGTCGCCGCTTCTCCCCGCACTACTGGGTGCAGGATCTACAATAGGCGTCGCTGCTAGCGGGAGCCTCATCTTCTTGGCGCTGGGGTCCACCGACTCCATTTTCCTTGAGGGCGTCGCGTCGCGCTCACGGATTTAAGCAGAGTAACGAATGACAAGCATAGTTGTAGTGCGAGTGAAGAAGAAGGGGAGCTGGGGGTTTTCTGTAGTAGTGAGGAAGAAGGGAAGCTGGGGTTTTCTGTAGGAGTGAGGTGAGGAATTTGGGGGTACGAGTGGAGCGAGCTTGACGTGAGGTGGGTGGGAGTGAGGAGGAAGAAGAGCACCCAGGTTTTTTGGGAGGGCGGTGTGCTGGGTGTGGGTAGCGCCTCTCATTCAGTAAATATATAGGCTTTTGAATTGATTTTACTATTTACTAGGGTGGATGGGCTGTTTTGTCTTGGGCCCAGAGAAACAATTACTACTAGTACAATGGAGACACTCTACAGCTACCCAGAAAAACAATTACTACTAGTACAGTGGATACAATACCGCTTCCGGCTCCTCCTAGGTCATTGAAACGTCTCCCTCTACTGAATGCCATTATACTTTTGTTCATCAACATGCAGGCCATGCAGCGCGCGGGTCCAAATGCAATCCACCAAATTAGAAGGCAGTATGCAGGCGGAGAGTCACCCCGGTCGTAGCGCGGCAGTAACGAGTCATCATATCAAAACCCCACCTCCCCGCAGTCTAAGTTTGACGGAAGAAGCAACCCTCATTTCACTCTTCGCCGAATCCCCTTCTCCTTCACCGTCTTCAAGAAAGGCAACACTCGCATCTGCCACTATTCTTCTCTCCCAATGAAGGGAAGGTAAGCGGATCTGTGATGTTGGTATATTTTTGTTGAGAGAAAAAAAAAGAACTTTTGCAAAGCAGTAACCGATCTTCACTCTCTTTTTTGTTTCATTGTCATTGCGATTGCGTTTTCCTTTCATAGGTCTCCTAGTATTTGTTAGTTTCATGATGGACCAAGGAGAACCAGGCAAAGATCTGCCTATATTGGAGTAGACGTGGGAGGCTGATCCCCACGAGACAGAGAGCTCCAAGAAGATGGAGGCATTCACCGAGCCGACCCCATATACGCTCACGGCCACTACTGCAATGGTCAACGCCCCATTTGAGGTTACAGCCCCCGTGGCACTGCAGGAACAGTTTTCCCCCTTCGAGGATGTGTCCCCCCCTCCCGCTGAGCTGCCCAAGGTGATTTCCTTCTTTGCCAATCTTGATTGTGATTTTTCATCTAAGTATGTGGTGACGAATAATGCAAAATTTTATTATCTTCGATGCCATGCTATACATAGTGGTTTAAATAACTTGCGTTTCTTATAGTGGAAAGTAATTCAGAATTTGTTTCTGTTTCAATTAGAGCCCTGATGCAGACAGGGACTGTGTGGTTGTATATGTCACTCACTATGAGGCGGATGACCTGAATATACGCACTGGGAAAACAGAATTCTTAGGCTGTTGGATCCTGGAAGCCATTTGCGCTTATACCAATGAAGAAGTGTATTCCGGCATCACTGTTGTCAGGCGTGTTGTCCAGGGTGTACTGAAGCACAAGAAGTTCAAAGCTACTCCTTCGTTTGTGAGGCATACTGTTCTTGTCAAGCTTACGCAGGAAGATGACGTGGCATGCCTCCACAAACAAGTTTATGAGTGGCAAGGCCACAAGGTTGTCTTGATGAAGGTTCACAGGATTGAGCTGCTTTCGGACGTCCTTGACGATGTTCATGGCAAGGTCCTTCTTGTGTCCAGCCCAAATTAGATCGAGGTATGAAATAGTTGCCCCAGGTAGTGTTTAATAGTAGTTTGGATTGTGTCTAATTATCTGAACCTTGCCTGTTATCGAGTCCTGTGGGGCTAGTACTCTGTTTGAATCCGTCTATGAGAACTGCTGCTACTTTTGTGTGCCCGTGAATCATGTGAGAACCATCGTAATTGTTGCCGAAACAGATGCGTCCTCACTAGTTTTTTCATGAATATGGCATGGTAAGTGCTACGTCTTGAGCTTGCGTTGGTTTTCCTTGAAGAGGAAAGGGTGATGCAGCAAAGTAGCGTAAGTATTTACCTCAGTTTTTGAGAACCAAGGTATCAATCCAGTAGGAGGCTCCTCAAAAGTCCCACGCACCTACACAAACAAACAAGAACCTCGCAACCAACGCAATAAAGGGGTTGTCAATCCCTTCACGGCCACTTGCGAGAGTGAGGTCTGATGGAGATAATATGATAAGATAAATATTTTTGGTATTTTTATGATATAGATTGGAAAGTAAAAGATGCAAATAAAAGTAGATGGCAAACTTATATGATAAAAGATAGACCCGGGAGCCATAGGTTTCACTAGTGGCTTCTCTAAAGATAGCATAAATATTATGGTGGGTGAACAAATCACTGTCGAGCAATTGATAGAAAAGTGAATAATTATGAGATTATCTAGGCATGATCATGTATATAGGCATCACGTCCGTGACAAGTAGATCGAAACAATTCTGCATCTACTACTATTACTCCACACATTGACCGACTCTTGCCTGCATCTAGAGTATTAAGTTCATGAAGAACAGAGTAACGCATTAAGAAAGATGACATGCTGTAGATGGATAAACTCATGCAATATGATATAAACCCCATCTTTTTATCCTCGATGGCAACAATACAATACGTGCCTTGCTGCCCCTGCTATCACTGGGAAAGGACACTGCAAGATTGAACCCAAAGCTAGGCACTTCTCCCATTGCAAGAAAGATCAATCTAGTAGGCCAAACCAAACTGATAATTTGAAGAGACTTGCAAAGATAACTTAATCATACATAAAAGAATTCAGAGGAGATTCAAATATTTCTCATAGATAAACTTGATCATAAAACCCACAATTCATCGGATCTCGACAAACACACCGCAAAAAGAGTTACATCAAATAGATCTCCAAGAAGATCGAGGAGAACTTTGTATTGAGATTCAAAGAGAGAGAAGAAGCCATCTAGCTAAAAACTATGGACCCGAAGGTCTGTGGTAAACTACTCACAACTCATCGGAGAGGCCTTGGAGATGATGTAGAGGCCCTCCATGGTGGATTCCCCCTCCGGCGGAGCGCCGACGATGGCTCCAAGATGGGATCTCGCGGATACAGAAGGTTGCGGTGGTGGAATTAGGTTTTCGTGGTCGCTTCTGATTTTTGAAGGGTACGAGTGTATATATAGGAGGAAGAAGTACGTCGGTGGATGATCGAGGGGCCCAGGAGGGTGGGGTGCGCGCCGGGCACCCTCGTGGTTGCCTCGTTTGTTGCTTGACATCCACTCCAAGTCTCTCGGTTGGCATTTGTTCCAAAAAGATCGTTTCCGAAGGTTTCATCCGGTTTGGACTCCGTTTGATATTCCTTTTCTTCGAAACACTGAAATAGGCAAAAAACAGCAATTTGGGTTGGGCCTCCGGTTAGTAGGTTAGTCCCAAAAGTGATATAGAAGTGTAGAGTAAAGCCCATAAACATCCAAAACAGGTAATATAATAGCATGTAACAATCAAAAATTATAGATACGTTGGAGATGTATCAAGCATCCCCAAGCTTAATTCCTACTCGTCCTCGAGTAGGTAAATGATAAAAACATAATTTTTGATGTGGAATGCTACCTAGCAATTCTCAATGTAATTTTCTTTATTGTGGCATGAATGTTCAGATCCAAATGATTCAAAATAAAAGTTCATATTGACATAAGAAATAGTGATACTTCCATACTAATCAAGCAATCATGTCTTCTCAAAATAGCATGGCTAAAGAAAGTTATCCCTACAAAATCATATAGTCTGGTTGTTGCTCTGCCTTCATCACACACAGTATTTAATCATGCACAACCCCGATGACAAGCCAAGCAATTGTTTCATACTTTAGTAATCTCAAACTTTTTCAACTTTCACGCAATACATGAGCGTGAGCCATGGACATAGCACTATATGCGGAATAGAATGGTGGTTGTGGAGAAGACAAAAAGGGAGAAGATAGTCTCACATCAACTAGGCGTATCAACGGGCTATGGAGATGCCCATTAATAGATATCAATGTGAGTGAGTAGGGATTGCCATGCAATGGATGCACTAGAGCTATAAATGTATGAAAGCTCAACAAAAGAAACTAAGTGGGTGTGCATCCAACTTGCTTGCTCACGAAGACCTAGGGAATTTTGAGGAAGCCCATCATTGGAATATACAAGCCAAGTTCTATAATGAAAAATTCCCACTAGTATATGAAAGTGACAACATATGAGACTCTCTATCATGAAGATCATGGTGCTACTTTGAATCACAAGTGTGGTAAAAAGGATAGTAGCATTGTCCCTTCTCTCTTTTTCTCTCATATTTTTTTATTTGGTGGGCTTCTTTGGCCTCTTTTTTTTATGGGCTTCTTTGGCCTCTTTTATTTTTATAAAGTACGAAGTCTCATCCCGACTTGTGGGGGAATCATAGTCTCCACCATCCTTTCCTCACTCGGACAATGCTCTAATAATGAAGATCATCACACTTTTATTTACTTACAACTCAAGATTAGAACTCGACACTTAAAACAAGATATGACTCTATATGAATGCATCCGGCGGTGTACCGGGATATGAAATGAATCAAGAGTGACATGTATGAAAAATTATGAAGGTGGCCATGCCACAAATACAATGTCAACTACATGATCATGTAATGAGCAATATGACAATGATGGAGCATGTCATAATAAATGGAATAGTGGAAAGTTGCATGGCAATATATCTCGGAATGGCTATGGAAATGCCATAATAGGTAGGTATGGTGGCTGTTTTGAGGAAGGTATATGGTGGGTGTATGGTACCGCCGAAAGTTGCGCGGCACAAGAGAGGCTAGCAATGGTGGAAGGGTGAGAGTGTGTATAATCCATGGACTCAACATTAGTCATAAAGAACTCATATACTTATTGCAAAATTCTACAAGCCATTGAAAACAAAGTACTACGCGCATGCTCCTAGGGGGATAGATTGGTAGGAAAAGACCATCGCTCGTCCCCGACCGCCACTCATAAGGAAGACAATCAATAAGTAAAACTGTGCTCCAACTTTATCACAAAGCGGTTCACCATATGTGCATGCTACGGGAATCACAAACTTCAACACAGGTATTCTTTAAATTCATAATAACCCAACTAGCATGACTCTAATATCACCACTTTTATATCTCAAAACAATTACCAAGCATCAAATTGATCATAGCATCCAATTCACTTTCTATGATAGTTTTTATTATACCCAACTTGGATGCCCATCATTATAGGACCAATTTTATAAACATAGCAAATACCATGTTGTTCTAAAATACTCTCAAAATAATATAAGTGAAGCATGAGAGATCAACAATTTCTACAACATTAAGACACCGCCGTGCTCTAGAAAATATAAGTGAAGCACAAAGAGCAAAATTATCTAGCTCAAAAGATATAAGTGAAGCACATAGAGTATTCTAATAAATTCAAAATCAAGTGGGTTTCTCCAAAAAGGTGTGTACATCAAGGATGATTGTGGTGATCTAAAAAGCAAAGACTAATATCATACAAGACGCTCCATGCAAAACACATATCATGTGGCGAATAAAAATATAGCTCCAAGTAAAGTTACCGATAGACGAAGACGAAAGAGGGGATGCCTTTCGGGGCATACCCAAGCTTAGGATTTTGGTTATCCTTGAATATCTTGGGGTGCCATGGGCATCCCCAAGCTTAGGATCTTGCCACTCCTTATTCCATAGTCCATCAAATCTTTACCCAAAACTTGAAAACTTCACAACACAAAACTCAATAGGAAATCTCATAAGCTCCGTTAGTGCAAGAAAGAAAAACCACCACATAAGGTACTGTAATGAACTCATTATTTTTTATAATGGTGTTAAACCTACTGTATTCCAACTTCTCTATGGTTCATACCCCTACATACTAGCCATAGATGCATCAAAATAAGCAAACGAAAAACAGAATTTGTCAAAAACAGAACAGTCTGTATCAATTTGTAACTTTCGAATACTTATGGAACTCCAAAAATCCTACAAAAATAGGAAGTCCTAGGAAATTTTTATATTGATCTAAAGCAAAAATAATCAACGCAAAATCATGTTTCTGTGATTTATTTAATTGTTTCTCATAAGCGCAAAGTTTCTGTTTTTCAGCAGAATCAAATTAACTCTTACCATAGGTTATCCTATAGGTTTTACTTGGCACAAACACTAATTAAAGCATGAAAACACATCTAAACAGAATCTAGATGAAATATTTATTACTAAACAGAATCAAAAAGGAAGAAACAAAAATAAAATTGGGTTGCCTCCCAACAAGCGCTATTGTTTAACGCCCCAAACTAGGCATAAAAGCGAGGATAAATCTAAGTAGTGCCATCTTTGGCACTCAATTCATAAGTAGCTCGCATGATAGATTCATAAGGTAATTTGACTTTCTTTCTTGGAAAGTGTTCCATGCCTTTCCTTAAAGGAAATTGTAATCTAATGCTCCCTTCCTTCATATCAATAATTGCACGAATCGTTCTAAGGAAGGGTCTACCAAGAATAATAGGACATGAAAGATTGCAATCTATATCAAGAAAGATAAAATATACGGGCACATAATTCCTATTTGCAACAATAAGAACGTCATTGATCCTTCCCAAAGGTTTCTTAATGGTGGAATCCGCAAGGTGCAACTTTAAAGAGCAATCATCAAGATCATGGAAACCTAGAATATCACATAAAGTTTTTGGAATCGTGGAAACACTAGCACCCAAATCACAAAAAGCATAACACTCATGATCTTTAATTTTAATTTTTATAGTAGGTTCCCACTCATCATAAAGTTTTCTAGGAATAGAAACTTCCAAATTAAGTTTTTCATCATAAGATTGCATCAAGGGATCAACAATATGTTTGGTAAAAGCTTTATTTTGACTATAAGCATGAGGAGAATTCAACACGGATTGCAACAAGGAAATACAATCTATTAAAGAACAATTATCATAATTAAATTCCTTTTAAATCCATAATAGTGGGTTCAATGCTATTTAAAGTCTTGGCCTCTCCAATCCCACTTTTACCAAATTTAGCATCAAGATCTAAAAACTCCGAATCATTGGGACGCCTTTTAACTAAAGTTGACTCATCTCCAGTCCCATCATTATTAAGATTAATATTGCAAAAAAAGGTTTAATAGGGGACACATCAATAACTTTTGGATCTTCATCATTATTTTCATGGAGACTAGAAGAACACGCTTTTACAAAGCAATCTTTCTTAGCACGCAATCTAGTGGTTCTTTCTTTGCGCTCATCAATGGAAATTATCATGGCTTTGAGAGACTCATTGATATCATGCTTAGGAGGAATAGATCTAATTTTCAAAGAATCAACATTAAGCGAAAGTCTATCAACGTTCCTAACCAATTCATCAACTTTAAGCAATTTTTCTTCAAGCAAAGCATTAAAATTCTTTTGAGAGATAATAAATTCTTTAACACTATTTTCAAAATCAGAGGGCATCTTATTAAAATTTCCATAAGAGTGGTTGTAGGAATTTCCATAATTATTAGAGGAATTATTAGGAAACAGTCTAGGATTAAAGTTTCCTCTATAAGCATTGTTACCAAAATTATTACTACCAACAAAATTCACATCCATAGATTCACTATTATTCTCAATCAAAGTAGACAAAGGCATATCATTGGGATCAATAGGAGCACTCTTAGTAGCAAACCGTTTCATAAGTTCATCCATCTTTCCACTCAAAACATTAATTTCTTCTACAACATGCACTTTTTTACTAGTAGATCTTTCGGTGTGCCATTGAGAATAATTAGCCATAATGTTATCAAAGAATTTAGTAGCTTATCCTAAGGTGATTTCCATAAAAGTGCCTCCCGCGGCCGAATCTAAAAGATTTCTAGAAGCAAAATTCAATCCAGCATAGAAATTTTGTATGATCATCCATAAGTTCAAACCATGAGTAGGGCAATTGCGAATCATCAATTTCATTCTTTCCCAAGATTGGGCAACATGCTCATGATCAAGTTGTTAAAAATTCATAATATTGTTCCTAATCATCAATTTCATTCTTTCCCAATATTGGGAAACATGCTCATGATCAAGTTGTTTAAAATTCATAATATCGTTCCTAAGAGAGATGATCTTAGCGGGAGGAAAATACTTAGAGATAAAAGAATCTTGCACTTATTCCACGAATCAATACTATTCTTAGGCAAAGACGAAAACCAAGTTTTAGCATGATCTCTAAGTGAAAACGGAAATAACTTCAATTTAACAATATCATTATCTGTATCTTTCTTCTTTTGCATCTCACACAAATAGACAAAGTTGTTTAGATGGGTAGCGGCATCTTCACTAGGAAGGCCGAAGAATTGATCTTTCATAACAAGATTCAACAAAGCAGCATTAATTTCACAAGACTCAACATCATTAAGAGGAGCAATCTGAGTACTAAGGAAATCATTATTATTGGTATTGGAGAAGTCACACAATTTGGTATTATCTTGCGCCATTGCGACAAGCAATCCAACACACAAGCAAACAAAAAGGCAAGCGAAGAGAGAGGAGATTGGGAAAGAGAGGGCGAATAAAACCGCAAGGGTGAAGTGGGGGAGAGGAAAACGAGAGGCAAATGGCAAATAATGTAATGCGAGGGAGATGAGTTTGTGATGGGTACTTGGTATGTCTTGACTTGAGCGAAGACCTCCCCGGCAACGGCGCCAGAAATCCTTCTTGCTACGTCTTGAGCTTGCATTGGTTTTCCTTGAAGAGGAAAGGGTGATGCAGCAAAGTAGCGTAAGTATTTCCCTCAGTTTTTGAGAACCAAGGTATCAATCCAGTAGGAGGCTCCTCAAAAGTCCCACACACCTACACAAACAAACAAGAACCTCGCAACCAATGCAATAAAGGGGTTGTCAATCCCTTCACGGCCACTTGCGAAAGTGAGATCTGATAGAGATAATATGATAAGATAAATATTTTTGGTATTTTTATGATATAGATTGGAAAGTAAAAGATGCAAATAAAAGTAGATGGCAAACTTATATGATAAAAGATAGACCCGGGAGCCATAGGTTTCACTAGTGGCTTCTCTCAAGATAGCATAAATATTACGATGTGTGAACAAATTACTGCCGAGCAATTGATAGAAAAGCGAATAATTATGAGATTATCTAGGCATGATCATGTATATAGGCATCACGTCCGTGACAAGTAGATCGAAATGATTTTGCATCTACTACTATTACTCCACACATCGACCGACTCCTGCCTGCATCTAGAGTATTAAGTTCATGAAGAACAGAGTAACACATTAGGAAAGATGACATGGTGTAGAGGGATAAACTCATGCAATATGATATAAACCCCATCTTTTTATCCTCGATGGCAACAATACAATACATGCCTTGCTACCCCTGCTGTCACTGGGAAAGGACACCGCAAGATTGAACCCAAAGCTAAGCACTTCTCCTGTTGCAAGAAAGATCAATCTAGTAGGCCAAACCAAACTGATAATTCGAAGAGACTTGCAAAGATAACTTAATCATACATAAAAGAATTCAGAGGAGATTCAAATATTTCTCATAGATAAACTTGATCATAAACCCACAATTCATCAGATCTTGACAAACACACCGCAGAAAGAGTTACATCGAATAGATCTCCAAGAAGATCGCGGAGAACTTTGTATTGAGATTCAAAGAGAGAGAAGAAGCCATCTAGCTAATAACTATGGACTCGAAGGTCTGTGGTAAACTACTCACAACTCATCGGAGAGGCCTTGGAGATGATGTAGAGGCCCTATGTGGTGGATTCCCCCTCCGGCGGAGCACCGGCGATGGCTCCAAGATGGGATCTCATGGATACAGAAGGTTGCGGCAGTGGAATTAGGTTTTTGTGGTCGCTTCTGATGTTTTCAGGGTACGGGTGTCTATATAGGAGGAAGAAGTACGCCGGTGGACGATCGAGGGGCCCATGAGGGTGGGGGGGGGGGCGTGCCCAGCCCTAGGGGGCGCGCCCGGCACCCTCGTGGCCGCCTCGTTTGTTGCTTGACGTCCACTCCAAGTCTCTCGGTTGGCATTTGTTCCAAAAAGATCGTTCCCGAAGGTTTCATCCCGTTTGGACTCCATTTGATATTCCTTTTCTTTGAAACACTAAAATAGGCAAAAAAACAGCAATTCGGGCTGGGCCTCCGGTTAGTAGGTTAGTCCCAAAAATGATATAAAAGTGTAGGGTAAAGCCCATAAACATCCAAAACAGGTAATATAATAGCATGGAACAATCAAAAATTATAGATACGTTGGAGACGTGTCAGTAAGACATAAGTTGTCACGGTTTATCATACGAGCAGTGTGTGTTTTGATGAAATAGAGTACTCGTTCGAGAACTGTGCGCCGACGTATACATACGTACTTGTAAACACTATTGGTGCTACCCCACTTGTAAGCAGTTGTGCAAAACACGGCACATTGGCTCAGCTCGCTTCAACACTAGGCTCTCGACCAGCTGGTGACCCACAAGTATAGGGGATCTATCGTAGTCCTTTCGATAAGTAAGAGTGTCGAACCCAACGAGGAGCAGAAGGAAATGATAAGCAGTTTTCAGCAAGGTATTTTCTGCAAGTACTGAAATAAGTGGTAACAGATAGTTTTGTGATAAGATAAATTGTAACGAGCAACAAATAACAAAAGTAAATAAAGTGCAGCAAGGTGGCCCAATCCTTTTTGTAGCAAAGGACAAGCCTGGACAAACTCTTATAATAGGAAAAGCGCTCCCGAGGACACATGGGAATATCGTCAAGCTAGTTTTCATCACGCTCATATGATTCACGTTCGGTACTTTGATAATTTGATATGTGGGTGGACCGGTGCTTGGGTACTACCCTTACTTGGACAAGCATCCCACTTATGATTAACCTCTATTGCAAGCATCCGCAACTATAACAAAAGTATTAAGGTAAACCTAACCATAGCATGAAACATATGGATCCAAATCAGCCCCTTACGAAGCAACGCATAAACTAGGGTTTAAGCTTCTGTCACTCTAGCAACCCATCATATACTTATTACTTCCCAATGCCTTCCTCTAGGCCCAAATAATGGTGAAGTTTTATGTAGTCAACGTTCACATAACACCACTAGAGGTTAGACAACATACATCATATCAAAATATCAAACGAATACCAAATTCACATGACTACTAATAGCAAGACTTCTCCCTTGTCCTTAGGAACAAACATAACTACTCACAAAGCATATTCATGTTCATAATCAGAGGGGTAATAATGTGCATAAAGGATCTGAACATATGATCTTCTACCAAATAAACCAACTAGCATCAACTACAAGGAGTAATCAACACTACTAGCAACCTACTAGCACCAATCCCGGACTTGGAACAAGAATTGGATACAAGAGATGAACTAGGGTTTGGATATGAGATGGTGCTGGTGAAGATGTTGATGGAGATTGCCCTCTCCCGATGAGAGGAGCGTTGGTGATGACGATGGTGATGATTTCCCCCTCCCGGAGGGAAGTGTCCCCGGCAGAACAGCTCTGCCGGAGCCCTAGATTGGTTCGGCCAAGGTTCCGCCTCGCGGCGGCGGAGTCTCGTCCCGAAAGGTTGCTTGCTATTTTTTTCTCATCGAAAGACTTCATATAGGAGAAGACGGGCATCGGAGAGCCACCAGGGGGCCCACGAGGTAGGGGGCGCGCCCAGGGGGGCCGCCCCCACCCTCGTGAGCAGGGTGTGCCCCCCCTGGCCTTCATCTTTGGCGATGATTTTTCTTTATTTATTTTAAGACATTCTGTGGAGTTTCAGGACTTTTGGAGTTGCGCAGAATAGGCCTCCAATATTTGCTCCATTTCCAGCCCAGAATTCCAGCTGCCGGCATTCTCCCTCTTCATGTAAATCTTGTAAAATAAGAGAGAATAGCCATAAGTATTGTGACATAACGTGAAATAACAGCCCATAATGCAATAAATATTGTCATAAAAGCATGATGCAAAATGGACGTATCAACTCCCCCAAACTTAGACCTCGCTTGTCCTCAAGCAAAAAGCCGATAACAATAAATATGTCCTTATGTTTAGAGGTAGAGGCGTCGATAAAAATAAAATACGGACATGAAAGCATCATGATTATTTTCATAACAGCAACATATAAAGATTTTGTCATATGATTACTCATGTTCAAGTGATGATCAGTTCACAAAGCAAAAAGCATCAATCAGAAACCTTATTGAGCACCAACAAATTATAACCTCAGTCATTGAAGCAATTGCAATTTATCATAACATCGGAAAGAATCTATGTCAGAGCTTAAAAGCAAGTCCACATACTCAACTATCACTTAGTCCTTCATAATTGCTAACACTCACGCGATACTTATGGTTACGGAGTTTTAATCGGACACAGAGAAATTTAGGGGCTTATAGTTTTGCCCCACAACCTTTTACCTCAAGGGTAATTTCAACGATAATAATTCATGCTTCCCCACATCCAATTAGATATATATATCATGTTCTTTCCAACGTGCCGAGCTTGCCAAAGGATAAAATGAAAAAGGAAAGGTGAAGATCACCATGACTCTTGCATAAGGTAGAGGATACTAATAAAAGATAGGCCCTTCGCAGAGGGAAGCATAGGTTGTCATGCGCATTTAGGGTTGATGCACAAAATCTTAATGCAAAATAACGTCACTTTATATTGCCCCTTGTATGTGAACCTTTATTATGTAGTCCGTCGCTTTTATTGCGTCCACAACAAGTTCGTACAAAGTTTATTTCTCCGCACTAATAAGTCATGCATATTTAGAGAGCAATTTTTATTGCTTGCACCGATGACAACTTACTTGAAGGATCTTACTCAATCCATAGGTAGATATGGTGGACTCTCATGGCAAAACTGGTTTAAGGGTATTTGGAAGCACAAGTAGTATTTCTACTTAGTGCTGAGAATTTGGCTAGCATGAGGGGGAAAGGCAAGCTCAACATGTTAGAGGATCCATGACAACATCCTTTATCTCAGATATAAGAAAACATAACTCATTATGTTGTCTTCCTTGTCCAACATCAACTCTTTAGCATGTCATATTTTAATGAGTGCTCCCAATCATAAAAGATGTCAATGATAATATATCTATATGTGAAACCTCTCTTTCCTTATTACTTCCTATTAATTGCAACGATGACCAAAGCTATATTTGCCAATTCCCAACAACTTTTAATCATCGTACTCTTTCTATGTGAAGTCATTACTTTCACTAAGATCAATATGAACTCTTTGATTCTTCTTATTATTTTTCTTCTAATCACCCAAGATCATGGCAAAATACTCAAGCCCTTGACTCAACACTAATCTTTATTATATAGCTCACAAACTCGATTACAAAGAAGGATCATAAAGCAAAACTCAAAACTAGATCATGCCATGACTTTATTCTACTAAATCAAGATGCTACTAAAAGGATCAAACTAAGAAAAACGGTAAAGATAGGAGTTGTGATGGTAATACGATACCAGGGCACCTCCCCCAAGCTTGGCAGTTGCCAAGGGGAGTGCCCATACCCATGTGATTATATCTCCTTCTTTGTTGTTGGCGGTGGAGGTGTTGTTGATGATGCGAGCTTGTCGTCCACCTTCCATGGCATAGGCTCACCATCATAGAAAGATGATCGAGTCTCCGGAATCCTCAAATCTGTAGCCAAACTCATCCTTTTGAATCTATACTCATACTCACAGTTTTGGTTTTGCAGATCATAGATTTGGGCTTGGAGGTGCTCGATCTTCTCATGTAGCTTGAAGATGGCCTCCTCGGTCTTCTTGGCATCCGACTCGTATTTGTTGGTGAACTCCGCGAGCATCTTGTGGGTAGCGTTGATTCCGCGCTCCACCATCCCCTGGCACTTGAAAATTTGTTGCTCCATTGCTTCGAGCCTCGACTCCACGCTTCCGATTCCCTTTGGTCCCTCAACATCATGGATGTGCAACAACCCATCACGCATCTCAATGGTTTGAGGGTGTCGCAGCACCTCCGCGAGGTAAGGGTTGATCACCTTTTCGAAGAACTTGTCCTTGGAAGCACTTGGGGTCGTCATGATGATCTAGACCTGTCAGAAAAACAGCTCGAAACAAGAACATGGGAGATTTGCGTGATACGAGAGTCAAAACCTTCAGGAGTATATATAATCAATTTTTACCGACCAAAATACGTATCGTGCAAGGAAACAGAGTCTGGAGGGCACACGAGGTGCTCAGAGGTAGGGGGCGCGCCCAGGGGGGTAGGGCGCACCCTCCACCCTCGTGGAGGCCTCGTGTCCTCCCAGGACTGCTACTTAATTTTCTATTTTTCTAAATATTCCAAAATGGAGAAATATTGCCTTAAAAATTGTTTTGGAGTCAGTTTACTTACCGTAACACATACCTATTCCTTTTCGGAGTCTGAGACGGGCTAGAAAGTATCCTTTATGTATTCCTCTGGGGTTACGTTTTCAATAATATTAGTTTCAAAATTTATGGGATTACCTGAGATATAGTGTTTAATCCTTTGACCGTTTACCACCTTCGGATTTGTGCCTGCGAAGTTGTTGATTTTTATGGCACCGCAATGATAGACCTCCTCGATAACGTAGGGACCTTCCCATTTGGAGAGAAGTTTTCCTGCAAAAAATCTTAAACGAGAGTTGTATAGCAATACATAATCACCTACATTAAACTCACGCTTTTGTATCCTTTTGTCATGCCATCTTTTAACTTTTCCTTTAAACAACTTGGCATTTTCATAAGCTTGGATTCTCCATTCATCAAGTGAGCTAATATCAAATAACTTCTTCTCACTGGCAAGTTTGAAATCATAGTTGAGATCTTTAATAGCCCAGTATGCCTTATGTTCTAGTTCGAGAGGTAAGTGACAAGCTTTTCCATAAACCATTTTGTACGGACACATACCCATAGGATTCTTATATGCAGTTCTATAGGCCCATAATGCGTCATCCAGTTTCTTGGACCAATTCTTTCTAGACCTATTCATAGTCTTTTGCAAAATTAATTTGAGCTCTCTTTTGCTCAACTCTACTTGACCACTAGACTGCGGGTGATATGGAGATGCAATTCTATGATTAACATCATATTTAGCAAGCATCTTACGGAAGGCACCATGAATAAAGTGTGAACCACCATCAGTCATAAGATATCTAGGGACTCCAAACGTCGGAAAAATAACTTCCTTAAGCATTTTAATAGGGGTGTTATGATCAGCACTACTAGTTGGAATAGCTTCTACCACTTAGTAACATAATCAACAACAACTAAAATATGTGTATATCCATTAGAGGCAGGAAAAGGTCCCATATAATCAAAGCCCCAAACATCAAATGGTTCAATAACAAGTGAATAATTCATAGGAATTTCTTGACGTCTACTAATATTACCAATTCTTTGACATTCATCGCAAGACAAAACAAACTTATGGGCATCCTTGAAGAGAGTAGGCCAATAAAAACTGGATTGCAATACCTTATGTGCAGTTCTATCTCCAGCGTGGTGTCCTCCATAAGCTTCGGAGTGACACTTGCATAGGATCTGTTCCTGTTCATGCTCAGGTACACAACGTCTAATAACACCATCTACTCCTTTATAAAGATGTGGGTCATCCCAAAAGTAATGTCGCAAGTCATAGAAAAACTTTTTCTTTTGTTGGTATGTGAAGCTAGGTGGTATAAATTTAGCAACAATATAATTAGCATAATCAGCATACCAAGGAGTGCTACGAGAAGTGCTTATGACATTAATTTGTTCATCAGGAAAGCTATCATCAATAGGTAGGGGGTCATCAAGAACATTCTCTAACCTAGACAAGTTGTCTGCAACGGGGTTCTCAGCTCCCTTTCTACCAACAATATGTAAATCAAATTCTTGCAGCAGAAGAACCCATCTAATGAGTCTAGGTTTTGCATCTTTCTTTTCCATAAGATATTTAATAGCAGCATGATCAGTGTGAATAGTAACTTTGGAATCAACAATATAAACTTATCACAAGCAAACACAACTGCTAAAAGTTCCTTTTCGGTAGTAGCATAATTTCTTTGAGCACTATCTAGAGTCTTACTAACATAATGGATAACATTTAATGTCTTATCAACTCTTTGCCCTATAACAGCACCTACATCATAATCACTAGCATCACACATAATTTCAAAGGGTAAATTCCAATCAGGTGGCTGAACAACAGGTGCAGAGACTAATGCTTTCTTAAGTATTTCAAATGCTTCTACACAATCATCATCAAAGACAAATGGTACATCTTTTTGTAATAAATTAGTCAGAGGCCGAGAGATTTTTGAGAAGTCCTTAATGAACCTCCTATAAAATCTGGCGTGACCAAGGAAACTTCTTATACCTTTGATGTCCTTGGGACATGGCATCTTTTCAATAGCATCAACCTTGGCTTTATCAACTTCGATACCTCTTTCAGAAACTTTGTGCCCCAAGACAATACCTTCATTAACCATAAAGTGGCACTTTTCCCAATTCAAGACAAGATTAGTTTCTTCACATCTCTACAAAACTCGAGCAAGATTTCTCAAGCAATCATCAAAAGAGGAACCATAGACGGAAAAGTCGTCCATGAAAACCTCACAAATTTTCTCGCATAAGTCAGAGAATATAGCCATCATGCATCTTTGAAAGGTAGCAGGTGCATTACATAAACCGAAAGGCATACGTCTATAAGCAAAAGTACCAAAAGGGCATGTAAAAGTAGTCTTTGATTGATCTTTAGCCGACACAGGTATTTGAGAAAAACCGGAATAACCATCTAGAAAGCAATAGTGTGTATGTTTGCATAATCTTTCTAGCATTTGATCAATAAAAGGTAAGGGGTAATGATCTTTCTTAGTAGCCTTATTTAATTTGCAGAAATCAATTACCATCCTATAACCTGTGATGATTCTTTGCGGAATCAATTCATCTTTATCATTAGGGACAACAGTAATACCTCCCTTCTTAGGGACACAATGGACAGGACTTACCCACTGACTATCAGCAACGGGATAAATTATACCTGCCTCCAGAAGCTTGAGTATTTCCTTTCTTACTACTTCTTTCATTTTAGGATTCAAACGTCGTTGAGGATCACGAACTGGTTTGGCATCCGCTTCCAAATTTATTTTATGTTGACATAGAGTGGGACTGATGCCCTTAAGATCATCCAGAGTATATCCAATAGCAGCACGGTGCTTCTTCAAAGTTTTCAATAATCTTTCTTCTTCATGCTCTGAAAGGTTAGCGCTAATAATGATAGGATATATTTTCTTTTCATCAAGATAAGCATATTTAAGATTATCAGGCAACGGTTTAAGCTCAAACACGGGATCACCCTTGGGTGGAGGAGGATCCCCTAGAATTTCAACAGGGAAATTATGTTGCAGAATAGGTTCCTGTTTAAAGAATACTTCATCTATTTCCCTTCTTTCATTCATGAACATATCATTTTCATGGTCTAGCAAATAGTGTTCTAAAGGATCACTAGGAGGTACGGCAATAGAAGCAAGATCAATAATTTCGTCCTTACTAGGCAATTCTTCCTCACGATGTTGTTTACTAAATTTAGAGAAATTAATCTCATGAACCATATCATCCAAGCCAACAGTAACAACATTGTTTTTGCAGTCTATCGTAGCATTAACATTATTCAAGAAGGGTCTACCAAATATAATGGGACAAAAGCTATCTTGTGGAGAACCAAGAACAAGAAAATCAGCGGGATATTTGGTTTTCCCACACAAGACTTCAACATCTCTAACAATTCCCATTGCAGATATAGTATCTCTATTGGCAAGTTTAATTGTAACATCAATATCTTCTAACTCAGCAGGTGCAATATCATGCATAATTTCTTTGTATAGGTCCATGGGTATTACACTAGCACTAGCACCCATATCACACAAGCCATGATAACAATGATCTCCTATTTTAACAGAAATAACAGGCACGCCTACCATAGGTCTATGTTTATCTCTATCACAAGGTTTAGCAATTCTATTAGTTTCACCCTGGAATTGAATAACATGCCCATCAATATTATCAGACAAGAGATCTTTAACAATAGCAATATTGGGTTCTACTTTGACTTTCTCAGGAGGTGTATAAGTTCTAATATTGCTTTTCCGAACAACAGTTGAAGCTTTAGCATGATCCTTCATTCTAACAGGGAAGGGTGGTTTCTCAACATAAGAAGTGGGAACAATAGAATCATTATAAGTGACAGTCTTTTCTTCAACTTTAATAGGTGCAGCTACTTTTACTTCTATGGGAGGATGATATTTAAACCACTTCTCCTTGGGGAGATCAACATAAGTAGCAAAAGATTCACAGAAAGAAGCTACTATCTCAGAGTCAAGTCCATATTTAGTGCTAAACTTATGGAAAATATCGGTATCCATAAAAGATTTAATACAATCAAACTTAGGTGTCATACCTGACTCCTCACCTTCGTCGAGGTCCCAATCTTCAGAGTTGCATTTAATTCTATCCAATAAATTCCCTCTGAATTCAATAGTCTTCATCATAAAAGATCCAGCACAAGAAGTATCGAGCATGGTGCGATTGTTATCAGAAAGCCGAGCATAAAAACTTTGCATAATCACTTCTCTTGCGAGCTCATGATTGGGGCATGAATATAAAATTGATTTAAGCCTCCCCCAAGCTTGAGCGATGCTTTCTCCTTCGCGAGGCCAAAAATTATATATATAATTGCGATCACGATGAACAAGATGCATAGGGTAATACTTTTGATGAAATTCCAGTTTCAATCTTTTATAGTTCCATGATCTCATATCATCACATAGCCTGTACCATGTCAATGCGTCTCCCTTCAAAGATAAAGGGAAGGCCTTCTTCTTAACAACATCATCGGGTATACCTGCAAGCTTAAATAGTCCACAAACATCATCCACATAGCGTAGATGTTCATCAGGATGCTTTGTTCCATCTCCTGTAAAAATATTAGCTAGCAGTTTTTCCATCAAACCCGAAGGAATCTCAAAAGGAGTTTCATTTTCAATAGGTTTAGTAGGTTGAGTAGGTTGAGCAGCAACTCTTTGCTCTACTGGACGGGGTGAAGATACCCCGAACAAGCCCCACAGACAATTACTTTCCATAGTAACAAGTGACAGAAAATTTCAGCACACTATATAAATTTTTCCTTACCAAATTCCACCTACCAAAGGCGCTTCACTCCCCGGCAACGGCGCCAGAAAAGAGTCTTGATGACCCACAAGTATAGGGGATCTATCATAGTCCTTTCAATAAGTAAGAGTGTCGAACCCAACGAGGAGCAGAAGGAAATGATAAGCAGTTTTCAGCAAGGTATTTTCTACAAGTACTGAAATAAGTGGTAACAGATAGTTTTGTGATAAGATAAATTGTAACGAGCAACAAGTAAAAAAAGTAAATAAAGTGCAGCAAGGTGGCCCAATCCTTTTTGTAGCAAAGGACAAGCCTGGACAAACTCTTATAATAGGAAAAGTGCTCCCGAGGACACGTGGGAATATCGTCAAGCTAGTTCATCACGCTCATATGATTCGCGTTCGGTACTTTGATAATTTGATATGTGGGTGGACCGGTGCTTGGGTACTGCCCTTACTTGGACAAGCATCCCACTTATGATTAACCTATATTGCAAGCATCCGCAACTACAACAAAAGTATTAAGGTAAACCTAACCATAGCATGAAACATATGGATCCAAATCAGCCCCTTATGAAGCAACACATAAACTAGGGTTTAAGCTTTTGTCACTCTAGCAACCCATCATCTACTTATTACTTCCCAATGCCTTCCTCTAGGCCCAAATAATGGTGAAGTGTTATGTAGTCGATGTTCACATAACACCACTAGAGGTTAGACAACATACATCTTATCAAAATATCGAATGAATACCAAATTCACATGACTACTAATAGCAAGACTTCTCCCTTGTCCTTAGGAACAAACGTAACTACTCACAAAGCATATTCATGTTCATAATCAGAGGGGTAATAATGTGCATAAAGGATCTGAACATATGATCTTCTACCAAATAAACCAACTAGCATCAACTACAAGGAGTAATCCACACTACTAGCAACCTACTAGCACCAATCCCGGACTTGGAGACAAGAATTGGATACAAGAGATGAACTAGGGTTTGGAGATGAGATGGTGCTGGTGAAGATGTTGATGGAGATTGCCCTCTCCCGATGAGAGGAGCATTGGTGATGACGATGGTGATGATTTCCCCCTCCCGGAGGGAAGTGTCCCCGGCAGAACAGCTCTGCCGGAGCCCTAGATTGGTTCCGCCAAGGTTCCGCCTCGTGGCGGCGGAGTCTCGTCCCGAAAGGTTGCTTGCTATTTTTTTCTCATCGAATGATTTCATATAGGAGAAGACGGGCATCGGAGAGCCACCAGGGGGCCACGAGGTAGGGGGGCGCGCCCAGGGGGCGCCCCCACCCTCGTGAGCAGGGTGTGGGCCCCCTGGCCTTCATCTTTGGTGATGATTTTTCTTTATTTATTTTAAGACATTCCGTGTAGTTTCAAGACTTTTGGAGTTGCGCAGAATAGGCCTCCAATATCTGCTCCTTTTCCAGCCCAGAATTCCAGCTGCCTGCATTCTCCCTCTTCATGTAAATCTTGTAAAATAAGAGAGAATAGCCATAAGTATTGTGACATAACGTGAAATAACAGCCCATAATGCAATAAATATTGTCATAAAAGCATGATGCAAAATGGACGTATCACCAGCTAACAAACAACAATCTGCCTCTGACATATAAGAAATTATGTATCTTGTTACAGTGGTTCATGCAGTTAACTGAGGCCACAATGTAAATTCCAAACGTTCACACGCTAGTCCAGCGTTCATGCGAAACACTCACATTAAACTCGGCTTCATAAAAAACTCGAAAAGCATAAGTTAAGAAATTTTATCCATCTCAATGATTCATAGAACATAACAAACTTATACTAGTTCACAGCAAAAGACAAAGTTGTGAGAAGGTTTACAAATCAGGAAAAAACAAGCAAGGCTTCTCTAATCAAAGGGCCTCTCGGCAGGCTTAAATTTCCTGGAGTTCACTCTGGTTTTTTCTTGTTGCCACCATCCAGGGTTAGGTTCTCCCATTCCAGAATAACCAATTATAATTGTGGTCTCAGCTGAAATGTTGAACTGAACCATGCAGTGTACTGACCAGCTGAAATTCTTGTGCATTCCACTAAATTTAAGCACCGCTATTTACAGAAATAAGCATACCACAATGCCTCTTGTCCGCGCACCTGTCCAAAAAACCGCCGTGCAGCCGTGCCAGCTAGTCCTTGGTCCATGGATGAACTGGTAGAAAGTGCATTCCGGACTAGGATGTAGTTGTTTTCACTCGTCCCTACACTGCAATCAGGAAGTAAAACGTACGAATCAACTTCTTTTAGATTGCGTTGGTCATTCTACCTAGTAACTACCAATGTAGGAATACCTGGAAGACGGGTGGTTAGACGATGATAGCGAGGGATAGCCATCTCATTTTGCATAGTTCTACTAAAAATGAGGTGTGTGCTTTTGATTTCGCGGATAGAACGATACGGAGACAGACATCCCAAAACGATATGGAGACAGACATCCCTGTTTGCGCAAATACGAAATACGGTTATTTAAACAGTGACAGATATTTGCAGTGGCGTATGATTAACAGCAGCATCTATTGTGTTATAATTGGCACTAGAATGACAGTATGGAAGTGCCCTTAAGTAAGTAGCATCACATCACATCAACACTGCCACTAGATTAACATTCAGAACAATAGCATTAGTATTACTGTCATGAGAGTAGCAGATGGTCAGTAAATGTGCAATCAAATTTGTGCAGTTCCACTGGGATGAAGCAGTGTTAGCGGTGTGAGATTTAAGTGTAACTGCAAAAACACAATTCGTGGGAAATAAAGCAAGACGGAAGCACTTCATAAAATGGTGGTGGCATTGCTTCAATTTATCGACGGCACTAGACCATTACTTATAGTGACATTAGGTGGCATTGCTTAATGCTTCATGTGATTTTACATTAACAGTAGTGATACAGGCGTAGGGACAACAGGGGCATAAAGTGGTGAGGCAGATGTGGTTGCTGAGAGCGGCAAACACTCAAGCAACATGTCTGCATTTGTCCCATTTTTTATCTCCTCGGTGACATTTTCCTATGTGACCACATGAAATCTAGACCTGCTCATTCTCATTTGCGTTGTCCCCCAACACCAATCACTTTCTTTCCTTTTTCAACCAAGAGATAGGTCCACTTCCCCCACCCTTCGCCATCCAGCATGCTTTCTTCGTCTTTTCAACCAAGAGACCGGTAGGGTGGCCAGTATCTACTACTTTCCCTTGTTTCCTCTTAGAACCAAGTCCTAGATTTCTTCCCCGTTTGAACCAACTCTTAGAGTCAACTGTATGAACTAGCTTTATCTCTAATAATAGTAAAAGTCTAGGTGGCTTTGGAATAGCGGACAGAAGTAGAAAAAGATCCACGCGAAGCCAAGTGGGGAGCTAGGGCAGTAGAGCAAGGCAGGTTTCGAAGGAATATATACCTGAGGGTCGTCGGCATGTGGCAAAGACGGCATCGGGAGGCCGCATCTTGGCCACAATACCGCAGGGAGGAAGGAGGGGTCGGAGGCCCTCCCGAGCCGGCGCTCTCTCGGAGAGAATGGCATGGCCGCCGATCGGGATGCGAGGCAGCCGTTGGTCTCCTCCCTCGCCGCTGATGACAGCATGAACGATGCACCTACAACCCTACCCCGGTCGAGGTTGTCCGGTAGGATTTGTGACCAGCTGTGAGCTGAGAGAGAGTGTGGCTACCTATGTCTTGCTTAGATCTGGAGAGCATGAGAGAGTGAACGAGAGGAACCCTAGTAAAGCAAGCGCTAAGGCTCCTGCTTATATATATAGTGGAGTGATTTTGTTGTACCAACTTCAAAAATGCACTCCTACATGTACCCGCGAGTGGCTGTGAGAGAACTAGTGCGTGCATGCACCGCTTCTCTTCGTGAGAGTACAATATACTATGCCCAAAGAACGTTCGCCACAAGAGTAATAGTATAAGTGTGTGACGTGTGAGCTAAAATAAAATGTGCGCGACGTATTTTGTTTTTAGAAGTTCTTAGGGTGTGAAGAGCACATATGTGCGTGACATCTACCTGCAGATAAACGGTGGGTGCGAGTGGACTCGGGAGAGTCGTGACTCGTGAGGGTGCGTGTGCGTGAGAGAGCGGGGGGCACATATCAATGCAATGCATGTGTCCGTAAATCATTATCCAAAAAACGTTCGCCACAAGCCTTTTCCTAATGAACGCCATAACAACCGTTAGATCAGCATCCGATAGTGTCAATTTTGCCATGTCATTTAATAGAACAACCACTCCTCCTACACACAAATCTTCCACGTGAGTGTTAGTAACTGTTGTATGCTCCCTCCATTCCAAAATGCAGTGCATATAGCTTTATTGAAAATTCGAACCTCGCAAACTTTTACCGAGTTTTCGTGTACCAAATTGCACATAATACCCTGTATATATCATTTCATTCATCTTCGAGAGGTAACTATAAAGATGGGGGAGGAGTCTACAAAGAAAGATCATCGTATCACCTGCAGCAATTTCAACCATCCTTTGGTGTGGAGGAATATCATAGGAAATCTATATGATATGATTTTTACAGGATTTTTTCCTTTAGAGCCAATTGGTTCATAGGAATAGATTCATATACTCCACATTTCAAAGGAAATAAACATGATATCATTTCTATAGCTTTAGAGCCACTTGGTTCATATGAATGGATTCCTATACTCCCATAATTTCAAAGAAAAATAAACATTAGCGTATATTCAATAGAAAAGTTCCTATGATATGAACCAAATTACATCTCTTTTCTAATCCATCCTCATAGGAATTGAGATACATGTCATCTCTAGATTCAATAGAAAAGTTCCTATGATGTGAACCAAATGACATCCCTTTTACAATCCCTACTCATAGGAATTGAGATACTCCATGTCATCTCTTTCCCTACAACTTCCATGTATACATCTTCTATTCCTAAATAGCTAGTACAACCCACTAGTAGCTTTTTCCAAGACATGCAACTATGGCACACGAACTATATAGTGTGCAAATAACTTTGAAAGATGGTCGCTGGATGAAGCTAATCCGACAGTGCAGAGATGGCAAATTCGAGCATTACTGGCCGTTGGATATCATCAACATTCCACTAGATCTGCCACATGTACAATTTAGAAGACTCCATGGTTGAACTTAAGCATAATGCACAAACCTCAAAACATAAGCACTTCTCCTTTGTTCTAGAATCTTCTGTACCATAATTGATTTTTTTAAATGAATTGCCATTATTTGTTTTTTACTATATGCTTTACAATGCACAACCCCATGAATCTTAACACTTTTATAAAACTAATTGATTTTGAATGAGATGAACTATAAGAACTAAACAAACATCTACATCATGCATATATGACTCAAAGCTTTACATGCTATAGTGTGTATTTATTCATAATTTGGTTTCAAAATCTCATGCATTCAATGCATGTGTACCTTACTAGTTTTGAGTAGAGTAGCAAATTTCACGCGGCCCCGGGTATATCAAAATGCAGGGCCCATGCATCATTGCCTTTTGGTCGAACCTACGTCCACAATTTTTTGTACGCACTATATCTCCACTGGTCCCCGAACCCAAAATGCTACCTCATTCCCGTAAAACCAAGCGGCCCACACATATTTAGGGCGTCGCCTCGAATTCAATCCCTCTCCCATTTACTACGATGTGGCCCCGCACGCTGTAGTACTCCTACAAACCCTACTGCCGCACTCATCATCGGTTTTCTTCAAGAGGACGAGGGAGAAGCCGATTTGTAGTGGAGGTGCTTTAAAAAAGGATCTGTAGTGGAGACCCCTACCCTAGGGTGCCCTAGGTAGCTACCGTATGCATCATTGTTTTTTGTTTTCTTTATGCTCTTGCACCCTAGAGTGAAATGATGGTTGCTTCGTCCGTCCAGCTTAATGCGGGAAAGGTGGGGCTTTGTGATTTGACCCCTCATTGCTCATTTTCTACTACTGCGGCGCTACGACCGGGGTGCCTCCAATTCCAACCGCTGCTCCGAACTGTAATTTGGTGCATCGCACGTGGAACAAGACGGTGGATGAGCCACATGTCGGACAAAGGGGTCCTGTTAAGTGTGTCGCCATTTCATGTGCGGACTGACCCTGCTTGAGTTGCTACGCCAACACGACAGGAGCAGCCTACCACTTGGTTTTGCTCCTTGGTGAATCCCGACTATATTGATCTAAAAAGATACGTACTGAACTACACTCTCTGTCTCGTCTTTTTTAGGTGTCTCGGTTTATAGGGCGTACACGTAGTTCTAGGTCATCCATTTGACTAACTAAATATGAGTTACTATGTCACAAAAAGTATATCATTGGATTTTTAAGCGGATGTAGTTTCTAAACATATACTAGTATTTAAAAGTCGAGGGCGGGGCTTTTCCTGCACGGTAGGCGGGGCAGTTTCGCCTAGTCGGTTCGATAGAGATGCGAGAAGATGAGGGAGTAGGCTGCTGCAAACGTAGGGTTGTGTGATTTGACAGCGAGTTACTACTAGAAAGGTGGGGCCCTGTGATTTGACTTGCCATTATCATTTTAACTGCGGCGCTACGACCGACGCGAGTCTCCCGATTCCTGACCACCTCCATACAGGTGCCTCTCCCAATGCTCCACCATGTAGAGGCTGGCTCTTGCATGAGAGCCCACTTCTCCACTTTTTCCTTGCCTCTTTCCTCCACATATGCAAAAATGCCATGTTAAGCGGGCTTATAGCCCACTATTGTACTTACTTGCTCCTACAAGTGCTAAGCTTGCCACATAGGCATGAAGTCTGATGTGGCAAGTTAATTAAGAAGAAAGAGACTAGTTTTGTGACCCAAGGAAGAAACGGTGCTAAGCGCGTGTACCTAGGTGAAAAGACAAGTTTGAGTCTATAGCTAATTAAATGAAGCAAACTTAGCAACAAAAAACTAAGCACCTATGCATTGGGGACTTGATTGCTAAGCCATTTAATGCCCTTAGCACCTCATCTAAGCACCATTTCATGGGAAGAGGTCACTCCTTGGTAAATGCAATAAATACTACGAAGAAAGAGATAGAGAGAAGTAAAAAATAAATACACTTGTAGCTAACCTTGTTGTAGTATGAGTGACTAAGTGATGACTATGTATGACATGCCAACATCAGATAGCCTAACGCACCATGTTAAATCTCCAAGGGCGCGTCCACGCGAGCGACGCGACGGTCGTGGTAGGCGCGACCATGATACGGGCTACTCGCAGCCCTTGGATCTGAGATCGAACGGTCGCATGCTAAGTTGCTGAAAATTTGCAAAATAACCCTCCCGGATAGGATATTCACCCATAGGTCTAGAATCACGCCATAACCGTTCGATCTCAGATCCAAGGGCTCTCGGAAGCCCGTATCATGGGAGAATGGAAAACCACTACCCTGCCGTTCGCACGTTGGCAGTTCGCTCCTACTCGTCCTCGCGCGTCCTTTAATATTACGGCGATTCGCTCCTAGTCGTCCCGTCCTTTCACATTATGGCAGTTCCACTAATCCTAACCCTCCTCCCAAATCCATGGCGTCCCAAATCTCCATGATCGGCGGTGAGTACAAGGTTAGAACCATCACCGGCGATGAGTTCGACGTCATCTACACCCGTTCTTTCGCGACGGTGAAAGGATGCCTTGCTCGCTTTAGACACATGTTCGAAAACTCTAATGATGAGTGGGCCGCTGGACTAGATGTTGAGTACACCACAGTCCTGGGATGAGAGAAGGATCTAAAGGAGGAAGAGAGGAAGAAGCCCGCCATGATCCAGGTTTGCGTGCATGACTTATGCTTGGTCTACCACATATGCCATGCCGATGTTGAATGCCAGGGTTTTAAGAACTTCCTCAAGAGAGACCTAGTCAAATTCATTACTGTAGACTTTACGAACAATGAAAGAGTCCTGGGTCGGATAGGCCTCGTTGTAGGCAACCCCTTCGACCTCCAAAAGAATCTGCTGCTGCCATCCAGTGGTCAGCCTTCAATGCTGACCCTGGCGGGAGCCATGGTTCATCCTTTGTATGGTAAACTGGAGAAACCTCATTAGACATTTCATTGTCATGCATGGCAGTGGAATGTACTAGATATAGATCACATCCACTATGCTACAATGGATGGCTACCTTTGTTTCAATATCTACAAGGTTTGGATGAAGAGCAAGAGCCAAGTGTGCAGTTCAAGCAAAGAAGTATCGGCCAAGAGGAAGAGGGACAAGGACGAAGTCGAGGACGTGGACAAGGACTCCGAGTAAGGTGGCAGTGTCATTGCTCATGGTGGTTCTAGTGCAGTGTCTATCGGATTAGTTGCATAGTTTAATTTCAGGTGTGCTTAATTTAATTTGAGGGGTGTGTTGTGCTGAGCCCTCAGCAGAACTATGTTATGTTTCTTCTCGTTACTTTAACTCTTTAGTACGTACATACTAGTATTTATTTAATACTAGAATTTAGCACCCCATTTAAGCACGTACTAGCTTTTTTAATAGTACTATATGCATAATTTGGCGACGAGCGCTCTCTATATGTACCACCTTTTTTTAATTTCAAGTTTTGCTCCATGGCGCAATCCATCGATACTACTAGTGTACAAAAGTATACATTTTTAAAAGGCTAGAGTATTGTTCATCACATATATAGCCAGTTAAATTCTCAACCTAGAACGACGTGCATGCCATGTAAACCGATACGGAGGAAGTATTGTAAAAATGAGGTGATTTTACCAAGCGATCGGCGAGGGAGCATGGCCTGTCATGCGGTCCCACGTGTCATGATGTACCAAGGCGATGCGTGTGTCCCTCTTGAGGCAGAAGCAATACTATGTGGTTTGAGATGATGGCGAACCGAAGTGTGAAATAATGGTTGCTTTGTCCGTCTGGGAAGGTGCAGCATTGTGATTTGACGTTTCATTGCTCATTATTACTACTGGGGCGGTATGACTGGGGTGCGCCCCCCTGCTGTTCTACACTGTTATTTGGTGCTTGACACGTCGACCCGGTTGCTATATGTCCCACATGTCGGTGACAGGAAGTACATAATTCATGAAAGGGAGCGTCGATGGAGGAGTACAAGACACGGCTTGGGTTTTTGCTGCTTCGCGCGATCCATCGATACAAAACCGGACTAAAAAAAGGCGAGGGCAGGTCTTCTCCCGCGCGGCAGGCAGGGGAGTTTGGCATAGTATGTTCAAGGCAAGGAGGCGGGAAGGGAAACAAGCAAATAAAGGTTGAGCGACTTAGTTTTGGGAAAATCTGTTTTTACGGAGTACGTACCCACTAGGGTTTATAGGGCTCATCTAAAAAACATTCATTTTTCCATTTGATAATTCTCAATTCTACTACTAGCAGTAGTACCATCACATGTTGGATTTCGAGGTGCGTTAAATAACCCGATGCAAGGAGTGTCAAGAGAAAACTCACCAATGCATATAGAAGTTCATGGAAATTTAGTGGTCATTCATGCATTCGTTCTAATTAATGCCTCGGTAAACATAACTTCTTGAGAAAATCGAGTGTACTAATTACTTGTGCAAACTAGGAAATTAATTCGACCACTCACCATCTACCTTGGTTGGAGAGATTTTGAAATTGAGTCATAAACTGGAAAGGAGGGAGTAGTAACTTTTGTCTCGATTACTATTTGTGGCCTTGTATATATGCAAAATGTATTTTTTATAGTGGCCTTGTATAAGTAAATGGAGGGAGTACTAAAGGACATATATATTCTAAACAATATGATAATCTCTCTAACCATGGTAGTAGGGACGAGGAGTAAACGGAGGGAGTAGTAAAATTTTCTCCTCGTCCTGCGAGCCACCGCGCGCGTGGGCGAGGGAGCGGGCGTAAGGCGTACAGTAGTACTACTACTAGTAAGCAAGATTCACCTCATCCTGCGAGCCACCGTGCCCGTGGGCGGGGGAGACGGTGTATTAAGCAAGCTTCTCCTTGTTCTGCGAGTTGACAGGACACATCAAAAGTACTCCAGCGTATAGAGCCTTGCCTCTAAAGTAGGCCCCACATGGTTTGCCTCTTTTTTAACATAACGCGTAAGTCGCAATTTGTTTGTTCACCCGTGGTAGACGATCCTCCCTCCACCAAGTGGACAACTAGTACACGTGTCAAATTACCACGTGGGCTGCCTTTTCGTACAGAAATGAGCTCCACCGTGTACCCACGCGGGTGTGGTTGGGAAAAAGACGGGAGTACGTGCACCGTGCGTGCACCTCTTCTCTTCGTGCACGTCCCCCACCTATGTAGGTGTGTGTGAGAGAGATACAAACCTAGACATAATGCGCCGTCCATCCCCATGCCTCCGCCTAGTCCGACCACCAGTCACCACCATGCCCCACTCCTCCTCGCCTTATCTCTCATCTTTCTCCCTCCATTTTTATATACAAGGCCACTATCAAAATTACAATTTGCAGATATACAAGGCCACTAACACTAATCGATGCAATATTAATGGTGTTTACCTCGTAGTACTAGCAAAGGAGGACATTAATTATCCCTTGCATGCATGCGGGAGTGTGAGCATTGGCTTGATGTGCATGAAAGAGAAGAATACACATTAATTTACACGGCAAACAAGGAAACAAGGTGGCTTGCAACATTGACTTAGAAGACATTAATTTTTTCCTTGGTACCTATAATATGGGTTTGTGGCCTTGTATACAAAAGTGGAGTCCGATAAAATTCTCGAGATACCATTTATCCGATAAAATTCTTGAGATATCATTAGTTTTTTACAAAATGGGATTACTCGTGCATGGGTGAATCACAACAGGTGTTTTGTAAAAAAATGCATCTTGATGTTCCGTGCAATGCACGGGCATCTTGCTAGTCCATGAAAACAACACATGGCAAAATTCCATGGTGAACGAGGGATTTTAATCTGTTGGGAGGGGTTGTTTGGATCTTGCCCGGGGTAGCCAAAATATTGGTGACCCTTTTGTCCACCGGTGCCTTTGCCACCGATGAATGAGGAATGGCTCGGGTGCTCATGCATCCTCCAGCGCCCACATTGCAGACGAGCTCGGATGAGCTGTGTTTTTTTTGTCCCACCATGCCGCCCGAGCCACCCGCAGACCGATCGGTGACCCGCAAATTACGCCATCCAACCGTAGCCGCACACATTATGACAACAACTCAATCAACCAAATGAAATTCATGCAAACACGGCGATATTTCATATAAACAACTATAGAAATCATATAAAATACCGGATTTTCATACAAACATGACGAATTTCATTACATTCAAATGAACTATGCGGTGCTAGTTCTGGACAACACAGGTATATAATACCTGGCCTAAATGGTCGCCCGCCGATCGATTTGTGTTCCTCATGTCCGACAGCACGATCACCGGACTGCCGGGAGCCCCGGAGGTATATGCTTCAGCGCAAAGGACGGCTCGTGTCCCCACTACCCAACTGATATCATTGGCTGATGCCGAAGATGATGGTGGAAGGGGGCTTCCCCGCTTCCGTGGAGCCCATGCGGGGTCGACAAAGGTCCTCGCAACAAAAGGATCCGGCAAGACACCTGTTGTGTACACCGGCGTCGCCTCCGTGGTGGCCTTCATGGGACCCAAGCGGCGGCGGCCTCCCGTGTTCTACTTCTCCTCGATGATGGCGGTGGGCGCGGAGGTGCTGGCCACCGACTCGTTGCTCTCCGCGCACCCGGCTTCTGTCGCTGCTTGCATGACGCGGCCGCCGGCATGGGAGTCTCGGCCACAGAAACAGGAGACGCAGTATGAGGCGGCAGCATGGACAGCAACAACGACGGTCGTGCGCCGCTCCTTGTTGAGCTGGCCTGGAGCGGCGAGTTGCTGAACCGCACGCCGACTTGGGGCGGCAATTGGCTCCGTCGGGCGAGGGGAGGGAGGTGGATCAGCGAGCTGCATAGCTCGTATCCGGCAGACTACCCAGCCGGCTTGGATGCGGAATAACTACTCTTCGTAATCCATTGTAAGAGTGGACAAAATGGTGAAGGAGGAGATAGGGGAGCGGCGGAGGTGTGCGATTCTTGGCCGGTGTTTGGCCTCGTTTAAATAAGAGATTAAATAGATGGTGGACGGGAGGCGCTCGGCCGGCGTTGCGTTTAATGCCGACCCGGTCATGAACGGACGTGTGTCCAGAGTGGGTTTCTCGGCTGCTACACGGGCGGGTTTCATGGAGGCATTTGAATGCGGCAAGGAGGAGTGCAGTAAGTGGCGCCCTCGACTCTGACATACGACACTGCGCCATTCTTCCACTGACGTGTGGGCTCTTTGGGTACATGGCCTGCATGTCAGTGACCCAACGCAGGCAGCACACAGTAGAGGAACCTTTGGTGGGCCAGGGCGGTCAGAAGCAGGCATTTCATAAAACCGATGATTGTTGATTGAGTGTGACATCATCTTTTTCATGTAGATAAGCATACTATGTTGATAGCCCGTTCGATACATTGTGATTCATAAAGACTGCTGCAAACATCAATGTTTTGCTTATCACAGATAAGATTGATTAATACCCGTAACAATCCATGTCCTTAACAAAGGGTGCATGCACGTATAGGTTGAGCGTGTGTCTTGCGTCGTGTGCTGTGTGCATGCAGGCGTGCGAGTGTTGCGTGCATGCAAGGGTACGTTTCAGTGTTGCATGCACGTGTGCATACGTGCGTGTGTTCGTGAGTGCATGTGTACGTGTCAGTGTTGCACGCATGCATGCGTGCGTGTGTTCGTTATGTGTACGTGTCAGTGTTGCACGCCTGCATGCGTGCGTGCGTGCATGTGTACGTGCGGGGTGAGGCTACACATCATCCAACTGACTTTTTCATCTCCGGTCATTAGATTTTCCAACCGTTGGATATGAAATCAAGGGCCTGGAGTTTATCATC
>NC_041383.1:171552771-171609507 GCF_002162155.2 Triticum dicoccoides
GCTTTTTCTCCGGCGATCCCCACCCCACTGCCCAATCAACGCCCCCCATCGCCGGCGACTGCCAACCAGAGGTCTCACGACTTCGAATACCCACAGACCACTAATTTATTACCATTTCTGTCCTGCATATACGCGCTGACAGGTGGGCCCTATGGTAATGTGTGCTGCTAAATGTGGACTGTTTGACTGGTCAATTGATCGTGTCATCAACAAATTACGGAGCTGTATGGTGAGCCAGTGACCGTATGATCACCCTAAAATGTAGTATTTTATTAACACAGTACAGTCTCAAACTACCATTTCTTTCTTTCATATACGAGCTGATAGGTGGGCCCCATGGTTACGCGCCCCGATGGTGCAACACTAGTTGCGCCACGTGGAACATTTGACTGGTCAATTGATTGTGTCATCAACAAAACACGAAGTTGTACGGGTGGCCAGTGACCGTATAATCATGACATGTATTTTTTTAACACAGTACAGACGCAAGGGCTCATATATACGCGCAAGCACTCACCGCTATAAGCGCACACATGCAGACCCTACCCCTATGAGCACCTTCGAGAGAGTGAGCCAGCATATGATCTTGAGATTTTATGAAGTCACCATAGGTGCCTCGTAGTCGAGTGGAACGTCTCCTCCCACTGAACGCACATCGCCAGAAAATACTGAAATTAACACAGGATAAATGCGAGCACCGGGACTTTAACCCTGGTGGGCTCGAGAAACCACTGTCCTCCTAACCATCCAACCACATGTTGCTTAGCACGACAAAATGTATGTGATGACCGTGATGAGCTTATTCTGAAGTCCAGTGACCATATCGTGTTTTCGCTTCAAATACAATGACCATAAGTGTCGTCAACAGAATACGGAGCACGCATCAAATGCAAAGTCCGTCAGTGTCATCAAGAAAATATGAAGACATATCGTGAGCTAGATACCGTATGATCACCACAAGAATGTATACGGTGACCGTAATGAGCATATTCTGAAGTCCAGTGACCGTATAGTGCTTTAGCTTGAAATACATTGACCGTCACGCGTGAATGTGTCATGGGCATGCATACTTTTAGAGGGCCGAGAGATAGTTTGTGTGTGTACGTGAAAGTGGTGTAGAAAGAGGGGGTGTCCGGTGGAGACAAGGAGAGATATGCCCTCCGTTTCTCTTTCCTGTGACTAATATTTTAGGAGAATATATAAACATTCACAATGCAGAACAAATATTTTTGGATGCACCATGCAATTAACTTTCATGTATAACATTGTACTATTGTATATTCTTATTTTCTTAGTGGCTGATTGCGTGTGTGGTGTGGTGGCCACATCATTTCTAGTTATGGTGGGTCAACATGAGGACTCATGGGTCGGTTCCATCCTGCGCCACATATAGGTTTGACCGAGACGCATTATACGAAGACCCATGTGGAGGACTCGGCATACAACATGAAGCTACCAGACTCGCGGAGGACTCTATCCCCACTGGTGATAAGCCGACTATATATGATTTGTAACCCTAGGCCCCCAGTATGTTATAGAAGCTTGGGGGCTAGTTCATTGATAGTATACACACACACACAATGCCTGGTATTCACGTGTACTTTGTACACACCCCTATCACTAATATACAGTACCAGGAGTAGGCTTTTTCCTCAGCTGCAAGGGTCCGAACTAGGGTAAAACTTTTCCTCGTATTACCATCCAGCCTAACAGTTAGGGATATCCTACCGAATGGTATGATGGAATCATATCTACCAACTACTAAGAGAGAGGTGTGTCTGGGGGGGGGGGCAATGTGTGCGAGAGAGGCCTAAAGATAATGTGTGTGCGGGAGACACATAGGCACATATATGTGCATATAGAGGGCTAGTATAGACCGTGCGTGTCTATATATGCATGTGAGAGAAATAGTGCTTTCCAACTGAGATTAGTGAAAAGAGTGGTACATAGTAGTGAGAAAGAGAGAGAGAGAGAGAGAGAGAGAGAGAGAGAGAGAGATACAGAGAGAGCATGTGCGTGAGACACCCCGACACCCCGAGAGAGATTGTGAGCATGTGTGAAAGAGAAATGCTGATGCATATAAAGTGTGTGCACTTATGCGTTAGATAGAGAGATATATAGCGCGTTTGTGAGAACGGGCCGAAGCATAGTGCATCTACGTGTGAAAGGTGGTTCTACGCATTAAATTAAAATATAAATGGCATTATTATTTTTGGATGAGATCATGAATTTTGGAAATTGCGTATGGACGAAAATCGGTCTATCAGGCACCCATACTCTATTGAATTCTATCATGTGCATGTATTTATTTCATATTATCGATCCATAGAGTGAGAGTGGTTTGAAATACAGGCAATGGATGCTTTTGCAATTCATATATAAACATTAATTAGTGCACTCCATGTTGTTAGTGTGAAGCACTTTATACAGTTGTCACTTGCATGGATACATTCCAAATTGCTAGCTACAAAATAGAATACATGTCGAATTCAACATAAAGGGGGTTTCGAAGATTCGAATTCATAGGAAGTGCATTCATCTATTTGAACCCGAGATAATGGCATTTGTAAATCAGATGTAAAAGGGGGCATCAATCTTTGTTGTGCGTTTGAACATGCTATATATATTCATACGCATGTCTAACTTTTTTTTGCAACCAAGGAGATTATATCTAGAAACATGCCTGGACTGAGGTAAGTTGCATATTTTTTTAATATATACTCGTGTACAATGTATATTCAAATGTACCCCCTCCATTCCAAAATAATCGTAGCTTTAGGATTTTCAAGAGTAAAGATTTGTGAAGTTTGACAAATCCTGAAAGTTCAATTCAAGAGAACTGAAAACGTTAATGCTTCTGCTCCACAACTAGGCCTCTAGGGTGGAGAACAAAACGCCAAATAGGCCTCTGGTCACCCGAAACCGTGAGAGACTAATGTTTGGTGGTAGGAAATTACTATCCTGATTCTGGCCCATGTAGCCTATCAGCCCGATGTCCAAAGGTCTAAACCGGGGTAGGTTTGTAACTTCACCAAGACGCCAGTCTCAACCGCCTTCAACAAGAATTCATACGCCGTGGGCACCTAAACACCCATGCGCTCGGCCGAAATCTATCCCGCCCACATTTGGGACACCTGATATTACTGTCCTACCCCCAACCCGCAATGTGTCCGAAATTTTAGATGGGGGCAAAGTTTGTAACTTTCCCCAAATTTCAAACAAGCGCATCTCAAACCGAAACATTGTTCCCCCTTAGTTCCCCGCCTCCCTTCGTTTCCCCATTCATACTCCGTGGGTGCCAAAACGCACTCTCCACCAGCCACAAAACCCCAGCCTCCTCCATCCTCCACCCCATAGTGCCCAATCCACCGCCGCCCTCCTCCATCACGCTGGAGCCGGTACCCCGATGTCATCGTCCAATGCAACCGCAACCGCATCTCCCTCAAGGACTTAGCAGTTGAAGCCGAGGCAGAGCTGCCTCCATGACGCCGGCGCTGACGTGCGCTGTACCAGAACCACTCTGACCATGCCGTCCTGCGCCTCACTGTTGCCGCTCCACTGTCGCAACCGCCCACCGCACCAGAGATGTTCCTGCTACGCCGTCGTTCGTTGCCTCGAATCTGGTTCCCCGCCGCTGACAGACGGCCACCGCACCACACTCAACAACTTGGCCATGGGTTCGTCCAAGGCTCCACCGTCCTCCACAACTCCTCGTTTCCAGCAAACCACAAGAAGATCATTGAAAAAACAAAAGGAGGACACAACACTGCCAGCAGAAAGAGGTACTCCTCTTCCCTTATTCGTGCAAATCTTACGTCTCTGCTCACACCGTATTCATCCCACGAAAGAAACTAGTTGAGCGCTTATTACTGCATCTTCTTCATGATACTAAATGCACAAGGTTTCCTCCCTTTACTATTTCACCTTTGCTAGAGGTTAGTAGCCCGCCTGGATTTCAATTCAGGGTCAGTCAAACCGCAATTAAAAGAAGCAGCACCCGCTTAGGCAGGCGGAGCACCTAGTCCCCCTGTTCGCCGGGGAAGCGGTGCATCAGTGTCCATCATAGGGGTGTGGGGTGCAGGAGCTGCTTGCGCTTGATCTAGTGCTCGGCGGGGCTTGAATGGATGGCCGGAGGCTGTGCCAAGCACGACGGTGCGGTGAAGTCGAGGAGAGGGCGCAGGCAGGGGACTGGGCTGGTGGTCGCTGGCCTTTCAAGGAAGATCGTAAACACTGACTGGCTGAAGGTAAATGAAGGTGATTTGCCCGTTCTTTGTACATCGGACGATGCAGAAAAAATAGACTGACCTATTTGTTTTCAGTCGACCGTTATTTTCATAGAATCCTGTAGTAATTTAGTGTGCCATGTATTTGTAGAGCTATCATATGTCTCCCATCATTTATTTCTCACCAACCTGCTATCTGCTACCTTTACACTATACTAATTGAGCACACACTTCACCCATACTCACACTATTGTTTTTTTATGCATGGGTATTTCAGACTCTGGCGTAGTGTTGATGAATGCAGAAAAGAAAAGACAGAAGTCACTCCAGTGTAATTTGAAGATAAGCACTAAGCGTTTCAGCACTCTAAAGGGTGTAGTGTCAGCAGTTGGAGACAGTAAACGTAGCTCTGCAGTTGATGATCTCAATTGCCACACACACAACCATCCCAGGTGCTTGATTTAACTTCGTGCTATCAAATGTGGTTGCATGTTGCATATGGTGTCTAGCTTGTATTGCTTCCAATTTGGTTAAATTGCATCTGCTTACTTTACACATTATACCTTTGATAATGACATGCCTTCCTGTTTTTGATACATACTACATATGTCTATTAACCATGTTCGTACATCAAACTAATGCTCTTTTGTATCCCTCGTCAATCACTTATGATGAGACAGTCACCCCAGTGGGTTACTGTGAGACGTCCTACTCGTTTAAAGAGTGTAGTGTCATCCTCCCCACATGATTCTCAAGAAACAGCAAGGCTAAATGAAGATAGTCATCGTATCTCTTTAGTTGATGACTGCAATATCCCCACACCACCATCGCAGGTGCTTGCTCTTACTTGGCAGTGTGATATGTGGTTGCATGTTGCATATGGTGTCTACCTTGTAATGCTTCTAATTAGGGTAAATTACATCTGCTTAGTTAACACATTATACCTGTGAATATGACATGCCTTCCTGTTTTTGGTACTACGTCTTTCTATTAACCATGTTCTTACATCAAACTACTTTTCTTGTGTATCCCTCACCAATCACTTCTGACGATACACCTTTAAGTTGACAGTGTAATATTGGTTGCATCTTGCATATCATTTCATACATGTATTGCCTCTAATTTGTTGAAGTGCCACTTATAATGAGACACATCTAACTTGGTAGAGTGATTTTGGTTGGATCTTTCATATAATGTCTAGATTGCATTGCTTCCAATTTGTTGAAATGCCTTCTGCTTAGCGTTTTTCATACATATTCCATCCTCCTACAATGTGGTTGCCATACATAAAAGTTGTGTTCGTCAGTATCATGCATCAACGAATTTGGAAGTGCGGATTTCATTCCTTTTTCTTGTGTGTTTACTTGACAAGGCAAAATCTGAAAGGACGAAGGCACGGAATGATGGTGGTCCTCTGGAGCAACCAAAACAGATGATCTCTGTAAATTTGCCTGCTACTCGTACTGCAGTGCTAGTTCCAAATCTCATCTCCCATACTCCACAACCCAAGGTGCTTGCTCTAACATGGCAGTGTGATATCTGGTTGCATGTTTCATATGGTGCCTAGCTTGTATTGCTCCTAATTTGTTAAATTGCATCTCCCTAGCTTACACATTATACATGTGAATATGACACGCCTTCCTGTTTTTGGTACATACTACATCTGCCTATCACACCATGTTCTTACATCAAACTACTATTCTTGTGTATCCTGCATCTATCGCTATGATGAGACAGTCACGCCCGTGGGTTAATATGAGACGCGCTACTCTTATAAAGAATGCAATTTCATCCTCTCCACATGATTCTCAAGAAACAGCAAGCCTAAATGAAGATATTGAACGTACCTTTGTACTTAAAGACCGCACTTCCCCTACACCACCATCACAGGTGCTTGCTCTAACTTCGTAGTTTGATATGTGGTTGCATATTGCATATGTCTAGCTTCTAATGCTTCTAATTAGGGTAAATTGCATCTTCTTAGTTTACACATTATACTTGTGAATATGACATGCCTTCCTATTTTTGGTACACACTACATCTATGTGTTAACCTTGTTCTTACATGAAACTACCTCTCTTCTGTATCCTGCATCAATCACTTATGATGAGTCACCTTTATTCATTGCATATTGCATATTATTTCTAGCCTGTTGCCATGTATTGCTTCTAATTTGGTCAAATATGTTTGTGAGGGCACCCTTTTAATTTGGCAGAGTGATATTGGTTTCATCTTTCATATGGTTTCTAGCTTGCATTGATTCTAACAAGTTCAAGGACCTTGTGCTTAGTTTACACTTTATACATCATACATGTCAATATGTCACGCCGTCCTATTTTCATACATATTCCATCCTCCTATCATGCGGCTGCCTTACATGAAAGTAGTGTTCTTTAGTATCATGCATCAATGAGTTCTGAAGAGCAAATTTTATTCCTTTTTCTTGTGGGTTTGACTTGACAAGGCAAAATCAAGAAAGAGGAAGGAAAAGAGTAAGGAAGGCGAAGATGGTGGTCCTCTGCAGCAACGTAAACGGAGCATATGTACTGATTCTCCTTGTACTAATAGTGCATTACAAGGTCCAAGTCTCCGCTCCCCTACTCCACCATCCAAGGTGCTTGCTCTAACTTGACAGTGTGATATCTGGTTGCATGTTGCATATGGTGTCTACCTTGTATTGCTCCTAATTAGTGTAAACTGCATCTGCTTAGCTTACACATGATACATGTGAATATGACACGCTTTCCTATTTTTGGTACATACTATATCTGTCTATCACACCATGTTCTTACATGAAACTACTCTTCTTGTGTATCCTGCATCAGTCACTTATGATGGGACACCTTTAAGTTAGCAGTGTGATATTGGTTTGCGTCTTGAATATGATTTCTAGCATGTATTGCTTCTAGTTTGATGAACGCCACCTATGACGAGACAGTTTTAACTTGGCAGAGTGATATTGATTGCACCTTCCATATGGTGTCTAGTTTGCAGTGCTTCTAATTTGTTGAAGTGCCTTCTGCTTAGTTACCACATCATAGGTGTGAATATGTCAAGCCGTCCATTTTTTCGTACATATTCCATCCTCGTATCATGACTTTGCCTTTCATCAGAGTAGTGTTCGTCAGTATCATGCATGAATGAGTTCTGAAGAGCGAATTATATTCCTTTTTCTTGTCGGTTTGACCTCACAATGCAAAATCAATAAAGCTGAAGGAAATTGGCAAGGCATTGGATGATGGTGGTCCTTCCGAGCAACTGAAATGGAGGTTCTCTACATATTCTACTCCGCCATCCTCCCAACAAGACTCGCAAGACAACGCAAGGCTAGATAGTCAACGTAGTTGTGTAGATGATGAGCACATCTCCCCTACTCCACCATCACAGGTGCTTGCTCTAACTTGGCACTATTATATGTGGTTGCATGTTGCGTATGATGTCTAGCTTGTATTGCTTCTAACTTTGTTGAATTGCATCTTCTTACTTTACACATAATGCATGTGAATATGACATGTGTTCCTGTTTCTAGAACATACTATATCTGATCACACGATGTTCTTACATCAGACTACTGTTCTTGCATATCCCGCATCAGTCACTTATGATAAGGCACCTTTAAGTCGCCATTGTGATATTGGTTGTGTCTTGCATATGATTTCTAGCATGTACTGCTTCTAATTTGTTGAAACGCCATACAGTTTGAACTTGGCAGAGTGATATTGGTTGCATCTATAATATGGTGTCTAGCTTGCAGTGCTTCTAATTTGTTGAAATGCCTTCTGCTTAGTTACCACATCATAGGTGTGAATATGTCACGCCATCCTGTTTTTTATACATATTCCATCCTCGCATCATGTGTTTGCCTTTCATCCGAGTAGTGTTCATCAGTATCATGCATGAATGAGTTCTGAAGAGTGAATTTTATTCCTTTTCCTTATCGATTTGACTTCACAATGCAAAATCATTATAGCTGAAGGAAATTAGTCCGGCAGTGGATGATGGTGGTCCTTTGGAGCAACTCAAACACGGGGTCTCTACAGATTCTACTCCGCCATCCTCCCAACAAGATTTGCAAGACAACACAAGGCTGGACAGTGAACATAGTTGTGTAGATGATGAGCACATCTCCCCTACTCCACCATCATAGGTGCTTGCTCTAACTTGGCACTATTATATGTGGTTGCATGTTGTGTATGATGTCTAGCTTGTATTGCTTCTAACTTTGTTGAATTGCATCTGCTTACTTTACACAAAATGCCTGTGAATATGACACGTGTTCCTGTTTTTAGAACATATGTTTACATGATGAGCACATCTCCCCTACTCCACCATCATGGGTGCTTGCTCTAACTTGGAACTGTTATATGTGGTTGCATTTTCCGTATGATGTCTAGTTTGTATTGCTTCTGATTATGTTGAATTGCATCTGCGTAGGTTACAACTTATACCTGCAACGATCACTTACCCATAAGACACATTTAACTTGGGACTGTGATGTAGGTTGCATCTTGCATTGTCTTCTAGCTTGTACTGCTTCTAATTTCTTGAAATGGCACTTACAACGAGACACTTTTTACCTGATAGAGTGATATTGGTTGCATGTTCATATGGTGCCTAGCTTTCATTTCTTCTAATTTTGTTGAAATGCCTTCCGCTTACTGTTTTTTCATACATATTCCATCCTCCTATTGTACGTGTGAATATGAAATGCTGTCTCTTTTTGTATATATTCCATCCTCCTATCCTGCGCTTGCCTTACATCAAAGTAGTGTTCATCTGTATCATGCATCAACCAGTTATGCAGAGCTAATTTTATTCATCTTTTTGTGGTTTTGACTTCATAAGGCAATATCAGAAAATAGGAAGGAAAAGAGTAAGTTAGGGGATGTTGGTGGTCCTCCGCATCGACGCAAATAGAGACTCTCTAGATTTGCCACTGCTACTGCTAATGAAGTTGAAGTCCCAGGTCTACATGATGAGTTCATCTCCCGTACTCCACTATCGCAGGTGCTTGCTCTAAGTTGACAGTGTGATAATTGGTTTCATGTTGCATATGTTGTCTAGCCTGTATTTCTTCTATTTTGATTAAATTGCACCTGCTGAGTTTATACGTTATACATGTGCATATGACATGGCTTTCTGTGTCTAGAATACACTGCATCTATCTATCATACCATGTTCTTACATCAAAGTACTGTTGTTGTGTATCCCGCATCAGTCACTCATGATTGGACGCTTTTAACATGGTAGTTTGATAGTGGTTGCATCTTGCATTGATTTCTATGTTGTACTGCTTCTAATTTTTCGAATTGCCACTTATGACAAGACACTTTTAACTTGGCAGAGTAATATTGGTTGCATCTTTCATATGGTGTCTAGCTTGCATTACTTCTATTTTCTTGAAAATCCTTCTGCTTAGTTTACACATCGTAGCTGTGAATATGTCATGTTGTCCTATTTTTCTTACATATTCCATCCTCATACGGTTGTCTTACATCAAAGTATTGGTTGTCTGTATCATGCATCAATGAGTTCTGAAGAGCGATTTTATTCTTTTGTGTTGTGGGTACGGCTTGACATGGCAAAGTAAAAAAAGAGCAAGGAAAATAATATAGTAGGGAGTGGTGTTACTTGTCGGGTGAAACAGAAAAGGATCTCCTGTCGAGATTCTGCTAGTACTTATAGTGCAGTAGAAGGTCCAAGTCCATCGGCTAAATCTACAAACATAGTATCACCTACTCCACCAGCTGCAACATCCGCTTCAACTGTACCGGCATCTCATTGAGTTACTCATTCGTTTGCTCCGGAACTGGCCAGTTCCCAAGCTGCCTTCACACCTAACACTACTTTCGAAGCACTGCTGACACAACAGGACTTGGCAAGATCAGATGAACCTTATGAGCATCAGCACCAAGACGGTACCAGACCGAGTCAAGTTGCAGTTGCATGCTCCTTTATATGTACTCTCATAGTTTTGATGTACACTAACACTTTCCATATTCGTTGTTGAACTAGCGCACGTCGCAAGCGGAAACAGACATCAGGGATAATGCTTGACAGATTAACAAAATCTAAAGGAGGAAGAATGGAGATCCACTTTGAGGCAGGTTTAAAAAGGCCACGTGATGTACAGAGTCAGGCAAGTTAGTATCAGAGGCAGTTGTTGCCATTAGGTGTCATGCACGTATCCTCCCAACGTGGATCCAATACAGGAATGAGAAAGACAATACCCAGTTTAACACCTTCCTTGACCATTTATCCGTAAGTAATGTTATTCATCACAATTAGTAATATTGTCTTGCTCTGTCCCATACTTTCTAGCTTCCTCCTAATAAGACTCACATTCTTTTTTCAACAGATGAGGTTTAAGTTGGATCCCAAAGATGATGCAACTAAACAAGCATGCACTCATGTGTTTTCAGCCTGCTCTGCACGGTATCAGTATCACCTTAGAAAATCTCACTTTGAAGGCAAGGCTAACAATGAAATTGCCCAAACATCTCCAGCGGAATATATTATAGATGAAGACTGGACAACCCTCGTTAAACACTTGTCTGATCCAAAGTATCAGGTAGGCTATATGTATTTGATCAGTCCACATATTGAACTTGTATTTATGTATGTGCCTTACAAGTGTATCTTCTTCTAGGCTAACTGTTTGAAAAACAAAACCAACTATTCTAAAGTGAAATTCCAACAGACAACAGGATCTCGTAGCTATATTGCACACTGCGAGGCTCTTGTAAATAGCTGCTACTTCCTTCTTTTTTCTATGCCATATTATCGTATCTATATTGACTTGTTCCAAATACAGAGGAAAGCCCGTGTGGACAAAAAAGAACCTGAACCGAATGCAGTGCAAATCTTGAAGGATTGCTACACCAGCAAGATGAAGGGCATGAGCACACCAGTTCAAGCCGCTGTTGTAAGTCCATACTCCTCCTGCCTTTGAACTGGTTGGTACTGTGATGTGTTCATTTAACTACTTGGTTTGCAGCCAATGTCAGTTACTCTGTTCACTTTTATACACAATTGTTTTAACATATCATTTCACCTTACATGGTTTAAAAGAGATGAAGGATATTCTTTTGGTCTTGATCTGTAATCTAGTTGTTATGTTCACGTGCGCACACAATGATAAAATAGCCTGTTTGTTTTATATCTGTTTGCCCATGATATGAATGATGTCATACTATGTTCATCCTACTTTAAACCATGTCTCTTCATCCTTAGATGTCAACGAATGTGAGGAAATAGACAATACAGTAGGCATGCTACATGGAAATATGTTCTGAAAGTGATTTTATTATGTAGTTGGCACTACAATACATGCTAATGTATTATAGTAGTTCACCAAAATAAGTTATGTATAAATGTGTAACCTACTTTGTTTGTTTTTGTCTCATTAGTAACTTATCTGGTACGCTAATCTACAAGTTCAAACTTTCAGGAAGCTATGGAACAAATGATTGAACAACCACAACCACCTGAAGGTGACGAGGCTACCACAGGCACAATGTCACCTCTTGCTGCAGTGCGTCAGTATCTCTCCACTAACAGTGCAAAAAGCACCTTCCTGTGTAATTATGGGTTGGTTGTCAAGGTAACATCGTCCAAATCGCCTACTGAACAAAATCTTCCTGCTAGACAGAGTAATATATCTGTCCTCCAGACACAAGTCCAATCCCTAATGGACGTCATTTGGGAAACAAGAATAGTGGTTGACAAATGTCGTCAAGATATGAATGGTTTTGAAACCAGACTATCAGACATTCGCTTCGTTGTTCAAGAGCAATGGCGGAAACAAGGTGAAGATCATGCTGGTCCATCAGATTCTACAGCCTGAAACATTAGCACTCATGTCAAATGATCTGTGCTTCTATACATCTGATGGTGCTTTTATCTGCAAGGAGTGTAAAATTTATGCCAATAGGCCTTTTGTTGTATGGTTCGAATTTATTTTGTTGTGATACAATATGATGCTGCCAAAGGCGGCAGTAATTACGACGCTATTTTTGTATAGTGTAGGTTTATCTTAGTAATGTATTCGGCCGAAAGCTTCGTAGGATCCCAACATGCCAACATTCGTCAAAATTTGCATGTAGCCCACTGAAAATATCTGGCCCATTCCAATTGGGCTAAAAATGATTATGGGCCAAAATTTGCATGTAGCCCACTGAAAATATTTGGGCCTAAATCAACATAAGCTTTCATATTTTTCTGGTAGGCCTGTGCCCATAGTGGGCCTTTAACAGGCCTAAACATAATTTGGGCCCTCAGTAACAATAGGCCATTTACAGGTGTAAATATCTTGAGACCATAAAAAACATGGGCCTTTAATAGACTGAAAGTGAGATTGGGCCCTGATTGTGCCAAATAACCCACTGGTCTTAGCAGTCCCAAATGGTGGCCCATTTACGATGTGAATCTTTGACAGGCCGAAATTTGGACGGGCCGTAAATGCACCGACCTAATTCACGGGCCTTTAACAGGCCAAAACTTCAGTCGGGCTAGATTATCATCATTTTTATATGGGCCGTTAATGGGCCCGATGTGATGTTGGGCCACGTATGGCCCATGGTTTTCGTCCGACGTTAACAGGCCGAAAATCACAACAGGACGAAAGTGGCCCAAATCTATAGTGGGCCTCTAATAGGTCGAATGTCAGACATGGACGAATATGACCCAAATCCTTCACGGTTGTTTATGGGCCAAAAGTTTCAATGGCCTGTAAATGGGCCCAAATGAAGCAGGACCTTTAACAGGCCGGAAATACACCGGGCCGTAATTCGGCCAAATACTTAGCGGGCTGTTAACGGGCCAGAAGTGACCATGGGCCGCGATGATGACAAGTTTAGGACAGGCCATTGACGGGCTGATTTGACACTAGCCGTATGGGGCTTAACAGAGAATGTTGGGCCTTTAGCTGGGCTGACCCATTATGGTCAGCAAAATCTTGTGGGCCTTTAGCTGGGCGGGCCCATTATGGTCCGCTAAATCTCGTGGGCCTTTAGCTGGGCCGGCCCATTATGGTCCGCTAAATCTTATGGTCTTCAGTTGGGACGGCCGGTTTAAACTTTATGGGCCACTTTTGGGCCCGTCCATGTGTCAACATATCATAGGCCCATCTCGACCGTTGGATGAGTGACACCTGTGCCAACGCATGGTTCCATCGGCCAATGAGAATTTTACACGTGGAAAATCAGCATTGGTTGTGGCTGTTAGCGGGTTATTAGATCCAAAATCGGACCCGATAGCGTAATGGCGCTTAATAGTGTCTCGTTACGGTGGATGCCACGTGCTGGTCACCCTTGACGAAAGCACTTCTATGACGCGTGATTTATCGTCATGGAAGTGGACACTTTCGTGATGATAATTTTGGTAATGTCATGGAACACTTCTATGACAGCACAGGTATGACTATCTTGATTCTGTCATAAAATCGTCATGGATGTACATGCATGACAAAAAACGCGACCTACTGTGACAAACACGTATCATCACGGAAGTGTATTTTTTTGTAGTGCATGGGGGGGGGGGAAGGAGTTATATTATGTTTATATGTTGACGACATACTCATATTTGGAACAATTCTCAAGGTCATTGAGGAAGTTAAAGATTTTCGGAATCAAAACTTTGAGATGAAATACCTTGGAGTAGCTGATGTTATCTTGAACATCAAGCTTTTAAGAGGTGGTGATGGTGGGATCACTCTATTGCAGTCTCACTATGTGGAGAAGGTTCTAGATCACGTTGGATATTCAGACTGCAAACCTTCTCCAACACCTTATGATCCAAGTGTTTTGATTCAGAAGAGCAAAGTAGAAACAAAGGATCAATTGAGATATTCTCAAATCATTGGCTCGCTTATGTATTTAGCTAGTGCTATGAGGCCTGATATATCGTTTGTTGTGAGTAAACTAAGCCGGTTTGTTTCAAACCCGGGAGATGTTCATTGGCATGCACTTGAGAGAATAATGCGCTATCTGAAAGGTACTATGGGTTATGGACTTCACTATGCCGGATATCCAAGAGTACTTTAAGGTTATAGTGATGCAAATTGGATATTTGATGCTGATGAGCTTAAAGCGATAAGTGGTTATGTGTTTACACTTGGTGGTGGTGCTGTTTCCTGGAAGTCTTGCAAGCAGTCCATCTTAACAAGTTCAACAACAGAAGCAGAACTCACATAATTAGACACGACAACAATTGAATTAGAATGGCTTCAAGAACTTTTGATGGACTTGTCGGTGGTTAAAAAACCGACACCAGCTATTATAATGAACTGTGATAATCAAATTGTGATCGTCAAGATAAACAGTTCTAAGGATAATAAGAATTCATCAAGACATGTGAGAAGGAGACTGAAATCTGTCAGGTTCATGAGAAACACCAGAGTTATAGCATTGGACTATATAAACACATCAAAGAATCTGGCAGATCCCTTCACAAAGGGTTTATCATGAAATATAATAGACAATGCATTGATACATCTCCAATGTATCTATAATTTTTTATTGCTCCATGCTGTTATATTATCATTCTTAGATGTTTTACAATCATTTTATAGCAACTTTATATCATTTTTGGGACTAACCTATTAACATATTGCCCAGTGCCAGTTGCAGTTTTTTGCATGTTTTTTACATCATAGAAAATCAATATCAAACGGAGTCCAAATACAGCAAAACTTTTTGGAGATTTTTTTTGGACCAGAAGACATCCAGTGGGCCAGAGAAGCACCTGGGGGTGCCCTAGGGGGGCACAACCCACCAGGGCGCGCCTGGGGGCCCAAGCGCGCCCAGGTGGCTTGTGCCCACCTTGGTGGCCTCCCGCACCGCCTCTTCACTCTATAAATGCCCAAATATTCCAAAAACCCTAAGGGAGTCGACGAAGTTTTGTTCCAGCCACTACTAGTTCTGATACCATGAGATCCAATCTAGAGCCCTTCTCCGGCACTCCGCTGGAGGGGGAAATCATCACCAGTGGACATCTTCATCATCCCGACGGCCACCATGATGAGGAGGGAGTAGTCCACCCTAGGGGCTGAGGGTTTGTACGAGTAGCCATGTGTTTAATCTCTCTATCTCGTGTTCTTGAGATGTCACGATCTTGATGTATTGCGGGCTTTGTTAATATAGTTGGATCATATGGTGTTTTCCCCTCTCTATCTTGTTGTGATGAATTGAGTTTCCCTTTGAGATTTCGTTGTTATCGGATTGAATACTTTTATGGATTTGAGAGCACTTGATATATGTCTTGCATATGAATAGCCGTGGTGACAATGGGGTATTATTTTGATTCACTTGATATATGTTTTGGCACTCAACTCGCGGATTTCCAAGGTGACATTCGGGTAATCTGTGCATAGGGGTTGATGCACGTTCTTGTCTTTGTTTCTTGGTAGAAATCTTGGGGCACTCCTTGAGGTTCTTTGTGTTGGATTGAGTATTATGAATCTGAATTTTCTTTGGTGTTATTTTAATATGAACTCTTGGATAGATCAATCGGAAAGAATAGCTTTGAGGTGGTTTCGTACCCTAAAAACAATTTCTTCTTATCTTCTCCACTAGATAAGAACTTTGGAGTGATTCTTCAGCGCACATGAGGGATGGTTATATGATCCAATTATATTATCGTTGTTGAGAGATTACACTAGCAAAAGCACGGACCCTAGGCCTTGTTTTCAAGCATTGCAATACCGTTTGTGCTCCATGATACGTCTCCAACGTATCTATAGTTTTTGATTGTTCCATGTTGTTATATTATCATTCTTGGATGTTTTACAATCATTTTATGGTCATTTTATATCATTTTTGGTACTAACATATTGACATAGTTCCCAGTGGCAGTTGTTGTTTTCTGCTTGTTTTTACGTCGGAGCAAATCAATACCAAACGGGGTCCAAACGCAGCGAAACTTTTTGTGAATTTTTTATGGACCAGAAGACACTTGTTGGGGCAAAGAAGTACCAGAGGGGTGCTTAGAGGGGAGCACAACCCACCAGGGCGCGCCTGGGGGGCCAGGCGTGCCCAGGTGGGTTGTGCCCACCTTGGTGGCCGCCCACACCGCCTCTTTGCTCTATAAATACCCCAATATTTTAGGAACCCTAGGTGAGTCTACGAAAATTAATTCCAGCCGCCGCAAGTTCCAGAAACACCAGATCCAATCTAGACACAATCACGGAGGGGTTCGTCATGTTCATTGGTGCCTCTTCGATGATGCATGAGTAGTTCTTTGTAGACCTATGGGTCCGTAGTTAGTAGCTAGATGGCTTCCTCTCTCTCTCTCTCTCTCTATTGATACTCAATACAATGGTCTCTTGTAGATCCATATGATGTAAGTCTTTTTGCGGTGTGTTTGTTGGGATCCGATGAACTTTGAGTTTATGATCAGATCTATGTTTTTATCCATGAAAGTTATTTGAGTCTTCTTTTGATCTCTTATATGCATGATTGATTATAGCCTCGTATTTCTTCTCTGATATTTGGGTTTTGTTTGGCCAACTTGATCTATTTATCTTGTAATGGGAAGAGGTGCTTTGTGATGGGTTTGATCTTACGGTGCTTGATCCCAATGACAGAAGGGGAAACGACATGTATGTATCATTGCTATTAAGGATAACAAGATGGAGTCTATTTCTACATAAATAAATCTTGTCTACATCATGTCATAGTTCTTGTTGTGTTACTCAGTTTTTCCATGAACTTAATACACTAGATGCATGTTGGATAGCGGTCGATGTGTGGAGTAATAGTAGTAGATGCAGGCAGGAGTCGGTCTACTAATCTTGGACATGATGCCTATATAATGATCATTGCCTGGATATCATCATGATTATTTGAAGTTCTATCAATTGCCCAACAGTAATTGTTTTCCCACCATTTGCTATTTTTCTCGAGAGAAGCCACTAGTGAAACCTACGGCCCCTGGGTCTCTTCTTTAATATATTTGCTTTGCGATCTATTTTACTTTGCTTTTATTTTCAGTTCTATTAAACAAAAAATACAAAAATACCTTGTTGCACTTCATTTTATTTGTGATCTATTTATCCTATCTATTACAACTTTTGTTGGGGAACGCGGTAGTGTCAAAAAAATTCCTACGATCATGCAAGACCTATCTCTAGGTGATGCATAGCAACGAGAGGGAAGAGTGTTGTCTACGTACCCTTATAGACCGAAAGCAGAAGCATTATGAAAATGCGGTTGATGTAGTCGTACGTCTTCACGATCCGACCGATCCTAGCACCAAAGGTACGACACCTCTGCGATCTGCACACGTTCAGCTCGGTGATGTCCCACGAACTCTAGATCCAGCTGAGCTCGAGGGAGAGTTTCGTTAGCATGACGGCATGGTGACGGTGATGATGAAGTTACCGGTGCAGGGCTTCGCCTAAGCACTACGACGATATGACTGAGGTGTGTAACTGTGGAGGGGGGCACCGCACACGGCTAAAACAATTGTCAACTTGTGTGTGCTAGGGTGCCCTCCCACCCCCGTATATAAAGGAGCAAGGGGGGAGGTAGCGTGCCAACCGCGATCACATCGACTTTGGAACCATTTCCCACATGCATCGTCACCTCGTCCTTAACCAATCTTTTCTTAATCCGTAGCCCCTTTTTCGAGTTGAAAATATGAGCAACAAAACCAGTATCAAATACCCAGGCGCTACTGCGAGCATTGGTTAAGTCCACATCAATAACATGTATATCAAATATACCTTTCACTTTGCCATCCTTCTTATACGCCAAATACTTGGGGCAGTTCCGCTTCTAGTGACCAGTCCCTTTGTAGTAGAAGCACTCAGTTTCAGGCTTAGGTCCAGACTTAGGTTTCTTCTCTTGAGAAGCAACCTTTTTGCCATTCTTCTTGAAGTTCCCCTTCTTCCCTTTGCCCTTTTTCTTGAAACTAGTGGTCTTATTGACCATCAACACTTGATGCTCCTTTTTGATTTCTACATCCACGGCCTTTAGCATCGCGAAGAGCTCGGGAATGGTCTTGTTCATCCCTTGCATATTATAGTTCATCACGAAGAGTTTATAGCTTGGTGGCAGTGATTGAAGAACTCTGTCAATTACACAATCAACTGGAAGATCAACTCCCAGTTGAGTGAAGTGATTATGGTACCCAGACATTCTGAGTATGTGTTCACTCACAGAACTATTCTCCTCCATTTTGCAGCTGTAGAACTTGTTGGAGACTTCATATCTCTCAACTCGGACATTTGCTTGAAATATTAACTTCAACTCTTGGAACATCTTATATGCTCCATGACGTTCAAAACGTCTTTGAAGTCCTGATTCTAAGCCGTAAAGCATGGCACATTGAACTATCGAGTACTCATCAGCTTTGCTCTGCCAGACATTCTTAGATGTCATCAGTAGCATCTGCAGCAGGCCCGGCACCCAACGGTGCTTCCATAACGTAATTCTTCTGTGCAGCAATGATGATAATCCTCAAGTTATTAACCCAGTCTGTGTTGTTGCTACCATCATCTTTCAACTTAGCTTTCTCTAGGAATGCATTAAAATTCAAAGGAACGGTAGCACGGGCCATTGATCTACAGCAACATAGACATGCAAAAACTATCAGGACTAAGTTCATGATAAATTAAAGTTCAATTAATCATATTACTTAAGAACTCCCACTTACATAAACATCCCTCTAGTCATCTAAATGATCACGTGATCCAAATCAACTAAACCATGTATGATCATTGCATGAGATGGAGTAGTTTTCAATGGTGAACATCACTATGTTGATCATATCTACTATAGGATTCACGTTCGACCTTTTGGTCTCAGTGTTCTGAGGCCATATCTGCATATGCTAGGCTTGTCAAGTTTAACCCGAGTATTCTGCATGTGCAAAACTGGCTTGCACCCGTTGTATGTGAACATAGAGCTTATCACACCCGATCATCACATGGTGTCTCGGCACGACGAACTGTAGCAACGGTGCATACTCAGGGAGAACACTTGTACCTTGAAATTTAGTAAGGGATCATCTTATAATGCTACCGACGTTCTAAGCAAAATAAGATGCATAAAGGATAAACATCACATGCAATCAAAATAGGTGACATGATATGGCCACCATCATCATGTGCTCATGATCTCCATCACCGAAGCATCGTCATGATCTCCAACGTCACCGGCGCGACACCTTGATCTCCATCGTAGCATTGTTGTCGTCTCGCCAACTATTGTTACTACGACTATCGCTACCGCTTAGTGATAAAATAAAATAATTACATGGCAATTGCGTTGCATACAATAAAGCGACAACCATATGGCTCCTGCCAGTTGCCGATAACTTTGTTACAAAACATGATCATCTCATACAACAAATTATATCACATCATGCCTTGACCATATCACATCACAGCAAGCCCTGCAAAAACAAGTTAGACATCCTTTACTTTGTTGTTGCAAGTTTTACGTGGCTGCTACGGGCTTCCAGCAAGAACCATTCTTACCTACGCATCAAAACCACAACGATTTTTCATCAAGTGTGTTGTTTTAACCTTCAACAAGGACCGGGCGTAGCCACACTCGATTCAACTAAAGTTGGAGAAACAGACACTCACCAGCCACCTGTGTGCAAAGCACGTCCGTAGAACTAGTCTCACGTAAGCGTACGCATAATGTCGGTCTAAGCCGCTTCATCCAACAATATCGCCGAATCAAAGTATGACATGCTGGTAAGCAGTATGACTATTATCGCCCACAACTCTTTGTGTTCTACTCGTGCATATAACATCTACGCATAGACCTGGCTCGGATGCCACTGTTGGGGAACGCAATAATTTCAAAATTTTCCTACGATTACACAAGATCTATCTCTATGTGATGCATAGAAACAAGAGGGGAGAGTGTTGTCTACGTACCCTTGTAGACCGAAAGCGGAAGCGTTATGACAACGTGGTTGATGTAGTCATACGTCTTCACAGTCCGACCGATCCTAGCACCGAAGGTACGACACCTCTGCGATCTGCACATGTTCAGCTCGGTGACGTCCCACGAACTCTAGATCCAGATGAGGTCAAGGGAGAGTTCGTCAGCACGACAGTGTGGTGACGATGATGATGAAGTTACCGGCACAGGGCTTCGCCTAAGCACTATGACGATATGATCAAGGTGTGTAACTGTGGAGGGGGCACCGCACATAGCTAAAACAATTGTCAATTCGTGTGTTCTAGGGTGCCCCCTGCCCCCGTATATAAAGGAGCAAGGGGGGAGGCCGACCGACCCTCATGGGGCGCGCCCCAAGTAGGATTCCTACTAGGAATCCTATTCCTAGTAGGTTTCCAACAAGGTAAGAGAGGGGAAGGAGGAAGGAAGAGGGGGAGGGGAAGGAAAGGGGGGACGCCGCCCCCCTTCCCTTGTCCTATTAGGACTCAAGGGGGGGCAGCCCTCCTCGCCCTTCCTCTTCTCCCACTAAGGCCCATCTAGGCCCACTAGTTCCCCCGGGGGGTTCCGGTAACCCTCCGCCACTCCGGTTTTATCCGAAACTTCTCCGGAACACTTCTGGTGTCTGAATATAGTCGTCCAATATATCAATCTTTATGTCTCGACCATTTCAAGACTCCTCATCATGTCCGTGATCATATCCGGGACTCCGAACAATCTTCGGTACATCATATCACATAAACTCATAATACCAATCATCATCGAACGTTAAGCGTGCGGACCCTACGAGTTCGAGAACTATGTAGACATGACCAAGACATGTCTCCGATCAATAACCAATAGCGAAACCTGGATGCTCATATTGGTTCCTACATATTCTACGAAGATCTTTATCAGTCAAACCGCATAACAACATACGTTGTTCCCTTTGTCATCGGTATGTTACTTGCCCGAGATTCGATGTCGGTATCTCAATACCTAGTTCAATCTTGTTACCGGCAAGTCTCTTTACTTGTTCCATAATACTTCATCCCACAACTAACTCATTAGTCACAATGCTTGCAAGGCTTATAGTGATGAGTATTACCGAGAGGGCCCAGAATACCTCTCCGAAACATGTAGTGACAAATCTCAATGTCGATCTAAGCCAACCCAACAAACACCTTCGGAGACACCTGTAGAGCACCTTTATAATCACCCATTTACGTTGTGACGTTTGGTAGCACACAAAGTGTTCCTCCAGTATTCGGGAGTTGCATAATCTCATAGTCTGAGGAACTTGTATAAGTCATGAAGAAAGTGGTAGCAATGAAACTGACATGATCATAATGCTAAGCTAACGTATGGGTCATGTCCATCACATCATTCTCCTAATGATGTGATCCCGTTCATCAAATGAAAACACATGTCTAGGGTTAGGAAACATAACCATCTTTTATTAACGAGCTAGTCAAGTAGAGGCATACTAGGGGCTATATGTTTTGTCTATGTATTCACACATGTACTAAGTTTCCGGTTAATACAATTCTAGCATGAATAATAAACATTTATCATGAATTAAGGAAATAAATAATAACTTTATTATTGCCTCTAGGGCATATTTCCTTCAACTTTATCCCATCTCCGTGCCAATTTCTGGCGCCGTTGCCCGAAAGGGATTGACAACCCCTTTAACACGTCGGGTTGCGAGTATTTGTTATTTGTGTGTAGGGGCTATTTACGTTGTGTTGCGTGGTTCTCCTACTGTTCGATAACCTTGGTATCATCACTGAGGGAAATACCTACCGTCGCTGTGTTGCATCATCCCTTCCTCTTTGGGGAAATACCGACGTAGTTCAAGCAGACATCACTTTGTTTTATCAATTGCTACCTTGCTGTTTTTATTTGTTAAGAATATAAAAATATATCTCTACCATCCATATTATACTTTTATCACCATCTCTTCACCGAACTAGTGCACATATACAATTTTCCATTGTATTGGGTGTGTTGGGGACACAAGAGATTTCTTGTATTTGGTTGCAAGGTTGTTTGAGAGAGACCATCTTCATCCTACGCCTCCCACGAATTAATAAACCTTAGGTCATCCACTTGAGGGAAAATTGCTACTGTCCTACAAAACTCTTCGTTTGGAGGCCCAACACGAGTCTACAAGAATAAACTTGCATAGTAGACATCAAACTCTTTCTGGCGCTGTTGCTGGGGAGGTGAGTGCATGAAGGTATATCTTTATATCTTGCAATTGAATCTTTTAGTTTCTTGTTTTATCACTTGTTTGGTTTATAAAAAGAAAACTACAAAAAATGGAATCGAAGTTGCATCATATTATTCATCTTTATAATGTATTTCATGGAAGTGATGGAAAGGAAATTTGTGCTCAATTGATAGAAGAAGAACTCAATAGAATGTTTGGTATACATGATGAGCATGATTGCAATGTTGCTTGTATGAATTCTTTGAATATCCATGATGCTAATGATATGCAAATCCATAAGCTTGGGGATGCTATGTTTGATGAAGATGATATTTTTAGTCCCCCAAGATTTGATGTGCAAATTTGTTATAATGATTGCATGCCTCCTATTTATGATGATTATAATGATGAAAGTGGATTTGGAGAGGTCATGACTTTATTTAGTGATGAATCCACCATTTTGGATGAGGCTTCATTGACTATGATAACAAAGTTTCTATCTATGATGATTATGGTGATGACATGTATGCTATAAAGAATAATGATAACCATGGAACTTGTCATCATGATTTTAATTTTCACTGTCATGATAGTTATATTGTCGAGTTTGCTCCCACTACTGTTGATGAGAAGAAATTTGCTTATGTGGAGAGTAATAAATTTTCTATGCTTTTGTGCCATTAAAAGAATGTTTTACATGATAGTTATATTGTCGAATTCATTCATGATGCTACTGAAAATTATTATGAGGGAGGAACATATGCTTGTAGGAATTGCAATAATATCACATTTCCTCTCTATGTGTTGAAAATCTTGAAGTTATGTTTGCTTTGCCTTCCTATGCTAGTTGATTCTTGCTCCCATAAATTATTCTCTCACAAAATCCCTATGCATAGAAAGTGGGTTAGGCTTAAATGTGCTTTCCGTGTGTTTTATGATGCTCTTGTTATGTTTCCACTCTTATCTTTTATGTGAGCATCATTGAAATCATCATGCCTAGCTAAAAAGGCATTAAAGAAAAGCGCTTGTTGGGAGACAACCCAACACTTTTATCTACTATTTTTATGTGTTCACATTATTATGCTACTTTAGTAATCATGTTTTATTGCTTTTGTTTCAATAAAGTGCAAAGTAAAGCCTTTGGGATAGTGTGGATAATAGTTGACTTGAATCTGTGCAAAAATAGAAACTTTTGTGCCCATTCCAGAAATTTCTAAAATTCACTGGAACGTGCTTTTGATCTGATTTTTTCACAGGTGATAGATAGACAATTTCCCTACGTTGTACTAATTTTTCAGAATTTTTGGAGTAGAAGAAGTATGGTTGGAGTACAGATTACTTCAGACTGTTCTGTTTTTTGATAGATTGTGTTTTCAATGCATAGTTTGCTTGTTTCCTAGTTTCTATGGCTTATATTGCTCAATATAAATTGTGGAAATGATATGGTACAGTAGGCATTGTGTGAGAACAATTATGAATCTTGTCTTTGATAGTACCAAAGTGAATGGTTTGCTCTTTATCACACTAACCTATCTCACAAAGTTTCGTTAAGTTTTGTGTGATTGAAGTTTCAAGTTTTGGGTGAGATGTCGATATGAGGAGAATAAGGACTGAGAAGACCCTAAGCTTGGGTATTCCCAAGGCACCCCAAGATAAGCTTGGGGATGCCCCGAAAAGCATTCCCTCTTTCGTCTTCAACATTATCGGTAACCTCACTTGGAGCTATGTTTTCATTCGTCACATGATATGAGTTTTACTTGGAGCATCATTTTACTTTGTTAGGATTTTCTTACTGTTAATTATAATAATGTCTTGCATCTTTATTTTCAATAAAAGTGGCAAGGATAGCCTTTACCATGCTTATTTTGCAAGTATATGAGTTGCCGTTTCAAAACACAAAGTTTGTCGTTGTTACAAAAATCCCCGAGAAAAGTAAGAATGTGATAAATTTTGAATTTTTTGCACAATAAGATCTGATAAATGTTCTGAAGTGTGTTAAATTTTCAGAATTTTTTAAGTTGAATAAGTATGGATCCTATTGCAGTCTTTACAGACTGTACTGTTTTGGCAGATTGATGTTATGGTTGGATTGTTTGTATATGTTTGCTTGTTTAATGATTCTATTTGAGGATAGGACTATTAAATATGCAAAGGCATTTAGCATGCAATGTTGAACAATAATTTTAGTGATTTGCTACTGTAAATAATGATAAAGTTTTTGCATTGATTTATACTAACTTATCTCACGAGTTCTTGTTGAGTTTTGTGTGGATGAAGTTTTTCAGATTTAGGGAAACCGTGATATAAAAAGAATTAAGAAGGCACAAAAGCTCAAGCTTGGGGATGCCAAAGGCATCCCAAGATAATATTTCAAGAAGTCTCAAGCATCTAAGCTTGGGGATGCCCCGGTAGGCATCCCACCTTTCTTCATCAACAATTATCGGTTAGTATCGGGTTGATCCTAAATTTTTGCTTCTTCACATGATGTGTGCTATTGTTGGAATGCCATTTTATTTGTTGTGCTTGCTGTTTTAATAAAATACTTAGATCTGAAAGTTTTAAATAAGAGAAGAGTCCTCACATAGCTATCTATTTACTTAACTACTTGCTTGAACTTCACTTATATCTTCTTGGAGTAGTTTGTCATTTTCTCTCATGCTTCACTTATATTATTTTGAGAGAAGAAAATTTGTATGCTCATGTTCTTCACTTATATTAGTTTGAGCTTATAAAAAGCAACATATGAAATTAGTCCCAAAGTGATAGATATCTAAGGAGGATATAATAAAAACTTTCATGAAGATCATTGGACAAAATAAACTTGGTTCTTTGTAATGGTTTTGAGATATGACGATATGATATGTGAGTCATGTTGATGAGTAATTATGCTTAGTAAGAATATTAGTGTTAAGGTTTGTGATTCCTTATGCAAGCACGAAAGTCAATAGTTAGGCAATGAAATTACATCCTACTTGTGGTGCATTATTCGGTGTTAGTTATGCTTAATGCTCGCTTATGAGATTTTTCATTTCTTGGTTGGATGCTTCTCAATCTTTTTGCTAGAATTCATTTGCACTAAGTATGATCACTACCTATATGCAGTATTTTCGTGCCATTCTAAGCAAATTTGTATGTGCCATCTCTAATTTTCAAAATAAATTTATATTTTGTGTGCTCGTACCGCTCGCGAGGCGGTGAGGGGTGGCCGATATTTTCCATGCTAGATGTGTTATTCTCACGATGAGTGTTTATTCACTTGTCATTGCACAAGAGTACAACAAAGGTATTAGGGGTGCCCAATCCGGAAATAAAAAATGAATTTACTTTATGTTATCAAATAATAAATTCCTTGGAAAGTGTTGGTATGGAGGACATCCGTGGATACGGTTAGCCATGGAAAGTGAAAGTATGGTGGAAAAAAGAATAAACTTCATTTTCTGTTTGGGAACCGCCTAGGATATATTTAGCATGGAAAGTGTTGAAACTCTAAATCGTTTTCGTTGGTGGGAAAAGTATGCCTCCCAAAATGTTTTTATCTCTCAATATTTGCTTTCAGCTCTGGCACCTCTACAAATCCCTACTTCCCTCCGCGAAGGGCCTTTCTTTTACTTTATGCAATTTTTATTTTTTACTTGAGTATCCATCTTCTCTTATAAAGCACCATCTAAGGGGCACTATGATCGTACTTGAGCATTGGGTATAGCTAGTATTCAAGTGTGTTTCATGAATGGATCAATGATTGAGCATAATGGGCTAGGGATAACTTGCTTCAGCGTTGATATTTTGAAAGACATGGTTGCTTGTTGATATGCTTGAGTATTAAAGTCTTCATGTCAAAACTAGACTATTGCTTTGAACCATATAAAAGTCCAAATGTCCATGCTACAAAGAAAAGAATATGTGATGAACATGTTAGGCAGCATTCCACATCAAAAATTCTGTTTTATCATTTACCTACTCGAGGACGAGCAGGAATTAAGCTTGGGGATGCTGATAAGTCTCCAACTTATCTATAATTTTTTATTGTTCCATGCTATTATATTATCATTCTTAGATGTCTTACAATCATTTTATAGCAACTTTATATCATTTTTTTGGGACTAACCTATTGACATAGTGCCCAGTGCCAGTTGCTGTTTTTTGCATGTTTTTTACATCACAGAAAATCAATATCAAACGGAGTCCAAATACAACAAAACTTTTTGGAGATTTTTTTGGACCAGAAGACATCCAGTGGGTCAGAGAAGCACCTGGGGATTGCCCCGAGGGGGGCACAACCCACTAGGGCACGCCTGGGGGCCCAGGCGCACCCAGGTGGGTTGTGCCCACCACGGTGGCCTCCCGCACTGCCTCTTCGCTCTATAAATGCCCAAATATTCCAAAAACCCCAGGGGAGTCGACGAAATTTTGTTCCAGTCGCCGTCAGTTCTAGAACCAGGAATCCAATCTAGAGCCCTTCTCCGGCACTGTGCCGGAGGGGGAAATCATCACCGGTGGCCATCTTCATCATCTCGGTGGCCACCATGATGAGGAGGGAGTAGTCCACCCTCGAGGCTGAGGGTTTGTACGAGTAGCCATGTGTTTAATCTCTCTCTCTCTCTCATGTTCTTGAGATGTCACGATCTTGATGTATCGCGGGCTTTGTTAATATAGTTGGATCATATGGTGTTTTCCCCTCTCTATCTTGTTGTGATGAATTGAGTTTTCCCTTTGAGATTTCGTTGTTATTGAATTGAATACTTTTATGGATTTGAGAGCACTTGATATGTGTCTTGCATATGAATACCCGTGGTTACAATGGGGTATTATTTTGATTCACTTGATATATGTTTTGGCACTCAACTCGCGGATTTCCAAGGTGACATCGGGGTAATCTATGCATAGGGGTTGATGCACGTTCTTGTCTTTGTTTCTCTGGTATAAATCTTTGGGCACTCCTTGAGGTTCTTTGTGTTGGATTGAGTATTATGAATCTGAATTTGCTTTGGTGTTATTTTAGTACAAAATCTTGGATAGATCGATTGAAAAGAATAGCTTTGGGGTGGTTATGTACCCTACAAACAATTTCTTCTTTTGTTCTCCGCTAGATAAGAACTTTGGAGTGATTCTTCATCGCACATGAGGGATGGTTATATGATCCAATTATATTAGCACTGTTGAGAGATTGCACTAGCGTAAGTACGAACCCTAGGCCTTGTTTTCAAGCATTGTAATACCATTTGTACTCCGTTTTATCAATTGCTACTTGTTGTTTTATTTATTCAGATTATAAAAATATATCTCTACCATCCATATTACACTTTTATCACCATCTCTTCGTGAACTAGTGCACCTATACAATTTTCGATTGTATTGGGTGTGTTGGGGACACAAAAGATTTCTTGTATTTGGTTGCAGGGTTGTTTGAGAGAGACCTGAAGGAAATATGCCCTAGAGGCAATAATAAAGTTGTTATTGAGATTTCCTTATATCATGACAAATGTTTATTATTCATGCTAGAATTGTATTAACCGGTAACTTAGTACATGTGTGAATATATAGACAAAACAAAATGTCCCTAGTATGCCTCTACTTGAGTAGCTCGTTAATCAAAGATGGTTATGTTTCCTAACCATAGACATGTGTTGTCATTTGATGAACGGGATCACATCATTAGGGGAATGATGTGATGGACATGACCCATCCGTTAGCTTAGCATTATGATCATTACAGTTTCATTGCTACTGCTTTCTTCATAACTTATACATGTTCCCCAGACTATGAGATTATGCAACTCCCGAATATCGGAGGAACACCTTGTGTGCTATCAAACATCACAACTTAAATGGGTGATTATAGAGATGCTCTACAGGTGTCTCCGAAGGTGTTTGTTGCATTGGCATAAATCGATATTAGGATTTGTCACTCCGTGTTTCAGAGAGGTATCTCTGGGCCCTCTCGGTAATGCTCATCACTATAAGCCTTGCAAGCAATGTGACTAATAATTTTGTTGCGGGATGAAGCATTACAGAACGAGTAAAGAGACTTGCTGGTAACTAGATTGAAATAGGTATGATGATACCGACGATCGAATCTCGGGCAAGTAACATACCGATGACAAAGGGAACAACCTATGTTGTGATGCGGTTTGATCGATAAAGATCTTCGTAGAATATGCAGGAGCCAATATGAGCATCCAGGTTCCGCTATTGGTTATTGATCAAAGATGTGTCTCGATCATGTCTACATAGTTCTCGAACCTGTAGGATCCGCACGCTTAAGGTTCGATGGCGATTTGTATTATGAGTTATGTGTTTTGATGACTGAAGTTTGTTCGAAGTCCCGGATGAGATCACAGACGTGACGAGGAGTCTTGAAATGGTCAAGACATAAATATTGATATATTGGAAGGCTATGTTTAGACACCGGAAAGGTTTCAGATGAGTTCAGGCATTTTCTGGAGTACTGAGAGGTTACCAGAACCCCTGAGGAGAGTAATGGACCTTAATGGGCTTTAGGGGAAAGGAAGAAGGGCCTCAAGGGGTGGCCGTGCGCCCTCCCATGGGCTGGCCCGAATTGGACTAGGAGGGGGCGGCACCCCCCTCCTTCCTTCTCCCCTCTTCCCCCTTCCCTCCTTCCCCTAGTTGGAATAGGAAAGGAGGGGGGGGGGGGGGCGAATCCTACTTGGACCGGGAGTCCAAGTAGGACTCCCCCCTTTGGCACGCCCCCTCTAGGGACGACCTCATCCTCCTCCCTCCTTTATATACGGGGGCAGGGGGGCACCCTAGAGCACACACATTTCTCCTAACCGTGTGCAGTGCCCCCTTCCACAGTTACACACCTCGATCATACCATCGTAGTGCTTAGGCGAAGCCCTGCGTCGGTAATATCATCATCACCGTCACCACTCCGTCGTGCTGACGGAACTCACCCTCGTCCTCAGCTGGATCAAGAGCACGAGGGACGTCATCAAGCTGAACGTGTGCTGAACGCGGAGGTGTCGTACGTTCGGTACTTGGATCGGTTGGATCGCGAAGACGTTCGACTACATCAACCGCGTTACTAAACGCTTCCGCTTTCGGTCTACCAGGGTACGTGGAAACACTCTCCCTCTCGTTTCTATACATCACATAGATAGATCTTGCGTGACCGTAGGATTTTTTTTTTGAAATACTACATTCCCCAACAAGACCATCTTCATCCTATGCCTCCCACGGATTGATAAACCTTAGGTCATCCACTTGAGGGAAAATTTCTACTGTCCTAGAAAACTCCGCGCTTGGAGGCCCAACACGAGTCTACAAGAATAAAGTTGCGTAGTAGACATCATGCATTGAAGGAGATGGTATTGAGACCCACTATATAAGTTGTTCATGGTGGTAACCCATTCTTTGTGAGCGGAGATCCCGTGAATTAGAATTGGCGAGACAAGCTTTTGGATAACCAAGAGGAGTATTTATTTTATAAAGATCTACTCCATTATGATGCAATTCTCTCCTAATCTGTATGGTAGGCTGATATTTATCTTAATGTGTTCTCAATGGCTTGGGTAGGCAAAGATGTTGTCCTACAAAACATCTAGAAATAACACACCTATATGAGTTATACTATTAAATGTCGCAGTCTGTGAGAGTTGGGTGCTCTCTAATAAACTCATGAAGAGGCCCCGGAGTATGACGTATATGCTCCTACCCGCGGGAAAGTTTTTCAGCGGTCTAGTATCGGTCAAGTATTTGATGTGAAACTTGTTTGCACAAAACTTGCAGTTCAAGGTGTAGTCCACTGTTCAAATTGTGAATGAGTGTAGCATGGATTTCTAGCTGGAAGTTCAACTTAACAATCTCCATCGAAATACCAGTATATAAACAATGTTTTGGAACCATATGCAAACGTGATGTGCCTCTGGGATCTGGTGGGGATTGTTAGAATTATTGGGATTTAGACCATCTGTTATGTCCAATAATTTCTAGGAAAATCCCATAGGCCCATGTGGCACGTTCATGCATGACAAGAAAGAAGCTAAAAGATTTGCGCTAGTGGAAAATGAAACCGATTGGTGGTGAATGGTGACATTCATCTCCTCATTAATGACATCAATATTTTGGTTTTGGTTTCGTTTCTTCATTAGGACATTGGTTTCTTCATACCGTGCGTGCTAGCATATTTTGCCATGCAAGAACTTGAAACGATTTGCCTACTAATGGGAGATGAAACTGGCCACTTAATAGGATTTTAGTGCGTTTGTTTCTCCTCTCCTTAATGAGAATTAGTGCGTCCATTTCAGTTTCATATTGTTACTCCTAGAAGAGGTCGCTCCTCTTCCCAACGAGATACAACTCCTCGCATTGTTCCAGAGCATTGCACCGCCTACTTATTTCCCATCTCGCTTCCCGACGTGCACCGGAGAGTGAGATAGCAGGCCTCCGAAACCCCGCCTCTTGTGATCTGGTACGGGAGAGGGGTGATAAGGTGTCTGGGAAGCATCCTTGCGCGACTGCTGGATTCTTGTTCATCGTGGTTGTGAACGGCGGCATCACCGACGACGAGTTCCCCAACGAGGACTTCTTCCCGACGTCAACGACCTCTTCAGCGACATGACGATCGGGACATCTGCACCTCCTGCTACTGCGACATATGCCATCTTATCCTCACTGTTAGGGCTAGCATTTGGTATATTGCTAGTAGCGATTGACATGGATATGATGCATTTTACTCATAATTCTGATTGCATGACTAGTCTCAACGAATTGTTGCTAGTTTCTAGTTTCACCACTATATTGCTATTCATGTTTTATCCACTATTTTTCTGGATTAAACTAAATGGGAAAATGCCTAATTATTCAACACTTCTGGCCTATAGATGTTGACCGCATTCTCCAAATACCTATTCATCATTAGGAGACAGAAGATTATATAGCATGGCACTTAACGAAGAACGACGTCTTTATGGTTCGATCGACATATTACAAACAGTGGGAAGAGTATTATGTATCTGATCCCGGTGTTATTCAGTATGGCGGATTATCTACACACCCGGTTTGGAAAAAAACTATGAAGTCTCAAGCTACCTGGGAAGATTAAAAAAATTCTACGACGGTGTTTGCACAACGCTATTCCATGTCTATGCATTCTTGCAAATCGCCACATTGGCAGTAATTCCCAGTGCCCCATTTGCTCAGTGGGTGCAAAAAATATTATGCATGCCCTTTTTAGATGTCCCTGTGCAAGGCTAATATGGAAGGCTCTTGGATTAGCAAAGGAAGTGGCCGATGCTTCGCTAGTGGATTGAGCTGGATCAGTTGTGATTGATTTCCTACTATGTGACCAATCTGCCCAGCGACTATATTTGGACACCATTAAAGTACCAGAGCTGTTTGCAACGCCATGTTGGTATATCTGGTGGCAACGCAGACAACTGGTCCGTGGTGAACAAGTTCAAACTCCTAAACGTACTTCTCCAGCAATATACGCCTTAGCACTAAACTTTGTACGAGCAAAAAGGAAGATGACCCAAGTTCCACGCATGAAATAGATGGGTTCCTGGTCTAGTCGGACAACAAATTTTGAATGTTAATGCGTCCTTTTCAGATGATGATTTCACAGGAGCACATGAGCTTGTGGTGCTGTGCTACGCGACAATCGAGGAGGCTTTATCAGAGCTGCTACGGCTCGACTTGACCACGTTCTGAATGTGGTTTCAGCGGAAGTGGCGGCGCTGTTGGAAGGGCTTAAATTAGCACAAGGTACTGGATGCAACAATCTCCTAGTACATATGGACAATCTGATAGTGGTGGAAGCATTGCAAAATAATGAAGGATACTCAATGGTGGAGGCCCCTATCATTCAAGATTGTCGAGAGTTGATGAGAAAGTTCGGGAAGGTTGTTATAGAACATTGTAATAGAGAGTCTAATTGCACATGAGCTAGCTCATTATGGTAGTGCTAACAACCCTACTCTCTGGGTGGAAACACCGCCTGTTTTTCTATTAAAGGTTTTAGCGAATGATGTAAGCATTATTTAAATTTTAATAAAGCTAGTCATAAAGGTCTTTCCGTTAAAAAAACAATAAAACTTGGGCATTCCTCGAGGCAACATTCAAAAACCAACAAGAAACACACATACTTGTCACAGGGGTCCGCCAAACTATCAACATCCCTTAGGACATGTCTAACAAAAAATGCAACAAAACTTGGCAAATTTATTTCAAGTGCATCTAAAAGAGTCGTTGCGCTTCTCCAATAAAGGATACACACGCTCGCACGTTGCGTATTCGAGAAACAAAAAGAGATTTGTTGCGTGAAGACCAGAGTTTAACGACCTAGAGAGCCCACTTTCATCACCACATGTGAGAAGCCACCGAGTTGCGCAAAAATAACACCCTCGTCGTGAGTGAGTCATTCCTTCAACGATCATCGGATCAGTGACCTCAATGAATGGTTTACTCCAAGCTTCCATGAAGATCGGGTGAGACCAGAGCACCAGATCCTTGACTTGCCTCGAGGATTCACCTCCGCGCTACACGTGGTGTGCCGACCAGACGCTGGAAACTTCCAACCCCCAGCTGCCCAGATGACTCGTCCCCGAACCCTATTTTCCCTCGAATAAAATTTTTGCGCCGCCATCCCGTTCTCCCTCCCCCGCCTTCTTTCCCCCGTGCGAATATCCGCCATAAAATCCGACCGGAAGAGCAAGCAGCAGAGCGCACCACGGTCGACCTACCGCGCAGGACCACCGAGCCCCTCCCTTCTCCCGTGCCTGCTGCGGATCCCCTTTCCTTTGCCTTCTCTCCTCCAGTCAGCTCCTCTTCCGCGCGTGTGGTGGCCGATGGCGGCGGCGGCGGCGGCGGCGGCGGACACTTCCGCGGCTTCCACGACCGGGCTCGCGCTCTCGGAGGCGAGCATCAACTGGGAGAGGTAGCCGCCCTTTCTTAGTTCTTCTTGTATTCATTCATGATTCTGTTCACTCGTATGCTAGCTAGTTTAGCCCCAGTTCCTTCGGAAAATGTAATATCTTTGGCAGTCTATGCGCAGCGCCTTGCCTTTGTTTATGGTTAATTTTTCTTGATGCGGTGCGAGATTTGGGTTTAGTCTGGGAAATCGAGGATTCGTTCTGGTCGTAGTGGTTGAAAGGAAGTCGATTCGCTTTTGTTCTGGGTTGTGGGAGCAGTTATGCGGTGAGCGCAGCCAGCTTGAACCACAACAGAAATTTGGACCTGTCCCCACGCTGAAACTTAGTTGTAGGGAACGCCAACTTGGCTGCGGCTTCCACCAATTTCTGAAAGGAAATAGCACGTTTAACAAATAGAAATGGGCTGCTTGTTCAACCTGTAATGTAGTATAAGTTCAGAATGCATCTAATTTAGCGCTTACACTTTTTCTGTCTGTATGCATAAAGTAGCTTTCAAGCACGACTTTTGGTATATACGCTATTGATACTTCAGTAAATATGGTATGAAATCAATATATGGTTTGGTTTCGGTATATACCAAATTATCTTGGTATGGTTTCGGTATATACCAAATCAACCAAAGTTGACGCGAATTTGAAAATGAGGCAACAACTTTTTAGTTATGTTTCAACTTTGAACAATGTGAAGTCATGAAGACAATCTTTAGTACTTATCCATTAATTAGGAAATCTGCATTACAACTACACAGCCGAATAATCACAGCAGAACACAAGTATAATTGTTACTCTAGCCATGCTAATTTTCAGTGAAAGCGGCAGGGATCAGCGCATCAAAAAGAATAGAAGTCCTGCTTTGGTGCCTCTAGTCCCTAAGCACTGCATTCTTATCACATCAGTGAAAGTGGCAGGGATCAGCACGGAAAAAGCACCTACATCCAGTGGCATACCCAGGAAAAATTATTTTGGGGGGTGGGGGTGGGGGTGGGGCAAGTGATGTTAAATCGTGTTGGGGAGGGCCAAAGCCAACCAAATCATCCTCGCATATTAGCAGCAAGTAAGCACTGATGTAATGGGAAAAATTGCATGTTGGCCTGGGCCAGGGCCCCTGCTCCCCCTCCCCTAGCATGGTGCCGGTGGAAAGGGAGGCAGCAAGGGGTCCAGAGTGCCGGAGCTGGGGAGGAGAGGCAGCGAGCACCATTGATTTCGAGTCGCTCGACTAGTCTATGAGTCGCAAAAATATGGTCGACTCAGCTTAGTGTCGACTCGCGACTCTGAGTCGTGACTAGTCTCAAAGCAGGCTCGACTTCTTCCGAGTCGCTGCCCCAGAGCGACTTGCATGAGTCGCGACTCAAAAACCATGGCGAGCACCCAGGTCACCCGTCGGAGACTCAGAGGTGTGGCGTCGGAGGAGCGGCTCAACGAGGCTGTGTGGGTGGCTTGCGTGCCGCCGGCTGTTGTGCATGGCTGCTCCGGCCTGTAGTCGCTCGCTAGGGTCCTGTATGGTGCGTGTGGTGTGGACATGAGGCTAACTTCTACGTGAGGCCATGTGGTGGTTGGTGTTCCGTAGTTGTGGGCTGTGCTGGTAAAGACTGAAGTGGTGTGGTGGGTTGGGCTGAGCATCTAATTGGTAATTTCAGTTCTATACCAAAAAACCAAGCTCCGTTTGTTTTTAGATTATGTACCGTACTGTAAACCAAAAACCGTATTAACCAGAAATTCAGGCTCGGTTTGGCTTTTCCTGACATGGTTTCGGCTTGGTTTTGAAATGTGCACAGTTATTACTATCCCATATATCAGGCATTGCAGGGGTTGGGGAACAGAAACTTCCTGTTTGGGCATTTGGTATAGTGTGCTGCAAACTAGGATTTACCCACATAAACCTAACCTTCTTCTCAAGCTGCTATATTCCTCTTCTACCACTTTATTTTATACCATTGTTCTGAGAAGAGCAGTGGTTGTGCTTATTGTATCGATTCTTCTTTATAAGCCTTTCAGAATCAGATGTCATAAGGAACTGGATAGGTCCTCTGTGGTAAGGTAGCAAATCATACGACCATAACTAGTAGTCATAAAATCGTAGATTGTAGAATCACACCACAGAATCGTGATTCTGATAACATGGGATGTTATCTTGAAAGGATTATAACTGTAACTGGTAATTCCGTGTAATTATACATGTGGGGTTAGGTACATCACCAACTTGCGAGTACGTATTCTTGTGATCAAAATAGCTGACCTTTTGTATAACACTGCAGGTTGGACAAGACAAAGTTTCATGTCATTGGAGCAATCCTATTTACGGCCCAGCAAGGTGTTCTGCACCCAACAGCTGTTGTGAAGACTAGAATGCAGGTTGCCGAAGGAGGACTTTCACATATGTCTGGCTTTGTCGTTTTTAGAAAGATATTGAGGAGTGATGGCATCCCTGGTGTTTTCAGAGGATTTGGCACCAGTGCAGTTGGAGCTCTGCCTGGACGAATCTTGGCTCTAACTTCACTAGAGATCTCCAAAGAAATGGCATTTAAATACTCTGAGCATTTCGATATGTCCGAGGCATCAAGGATTGCTGTTGCTAATGGTGTAGCAGGCTTAGTGTCAAGTACCTTTTCAAGTTCATATTCTGTACCCCTAGATGTGGTGAGCATCCTTTCTATTTGTTTTCCATGTCTCTGACCTCTTAACAGTTAATATTTTGAGGTTAATGCCATAACGAGTAACAAAGTTGTTTTTGTGCTATATTTTTGCCTTTGGTTCGAAAAATGGAAACATGATAATGCTGATCTCATCCATGTATCTGTGAACATGATTATTCATTCCATGGAAACACTGCCTTCTAGCTGGTGAAACTTTGTAGTGAAGATATCCACAGTGAAAACTGGTTCATATCTAGCTATGGCATTAACCTAAAAATATTAACAGTTAAGGGATTATGGTATGAAAAACAACCTGCCATTTAAATTATGGTTTGAAAAAGAACCTGCCATTTAAATTATGTTCACTAATTTTTTTATTCTTCTTAAGAAGCATGTAAGTACTACCTCCGTTCTGAATTATAAGATGTTTTGGATATTTCAATATGGACTACATACGGACTGAAATGAGTGAACAAACACACTAAAACGTGTCTATATACATCCGATTCAGGGAGAAGTTAGGCCATTTTATAATTTGGAACGGAGGGAGTAGCATTCTGCTGAGTGGTACATTGCACTTTTCTTATTGTCTAATTTACATGTTACCTTTTTGTATTTGTGCTCGCAGGTTTGTCAGAGACTCATGGTTCAGGGATTGCCAGGGATGCAAACATATAGAGGCCCATTTGATGTGATAAATAAGGTTGTCAGGAGTGAAGGCCTCCGGGGCCTTTACCGAGGTTTTGGAATTACCCTTTTAACTCAATCACCAGCTTCTGCCCTTTGGTGGAGTTCATATGGTGGGGCTCAACATGCTATCTGGAGGTGTGCTAGCTTTACATAATATTTTCCTTTTCCTTTGTGAACGTTTGTACTCCCACATCTTATTTATATTCCTGCAACCCCTATTTAGGAGCTTGGGCTATGGAAATGGTACGCAGAAGAAACCCTCCCATACAGAACTTGTTGCTGTGCAAGCAACAGCTGGAACAATTGCTGGAGCTTGCTCATCGATTATCACTACACCAATAGATACCATCAAGACCCGGCTTCAGGTAATTTATTATTTCCTTTCTCTTGATATGCATTTTTTTTCCTGTTTGGAAGGGCCAATGGATGGTTGAACATTGATTGTTGTCAGCTTCTTTGGTGGGCATCATTTCCAATCGGGAAATGAGTTCACCTTTATCACGACTTCTTCTTGGTGTGGCCTTTTTATACCATGTTAGGATAAACAGATCAGTGTACAGTCCCATTTTTTTTAAATGAAGGTGGTAAAGGGTTACCCCTACAGCGTTTTAAAAAATAATGATAATAACCCAAACTCACGTCCGTAAGGACTTGAACCTGAGCACCTGGGGGCTCACTTCTTGAACAGTCCTCATTTTGGTTGGTACAGTTAGGTAGTACTAGAGGATAAAAATTGTAAGCTGTTACCGTTATGGTATGAACTGCTTGGGACATGTTATCACAGCTTATTAATGTCATCCACATGGTCGAAGTCACGACAGATTTTAGTCAGAATTCCATTGGTGACTTGGCAGGTGCTAACATGTGTTATTTCAGGTAATGGACAACTACGGGAGTGGAAGGCCATCCGTCATGAAGACTACCAGGCTGCTACTGCGAGAAGAAGGTTGGAGAGGTTTATACCGAGGGTTTGGACCACGCTTTCTTAACATGTCTCTTTGGGGTACATCAATGATTGTCACATATGAGCTAATAAGTAAGCCCAGTTCTTGAAATTATCATCCCTGCACTCTTTTGTCTGCCTGGTTGATTAACTAATTTTCCTCTTAAACCTGCAGAAAGACTTTCTGTGAAACCTGAGCAATGAACCTTTTGGCTTCTGCTCCGCCTATCTGGTCATCATTTCCGTTTTGGCCATCTAGTGAATTCCTTTTGGTACAGGGATTGGCATGTAACACTGGTTGGAAATTCTTGATGCAAGTCCCCTTATAAAGTCTGACATGTTTCTGTACGGAACTACCCTGTAAATACCTCCAAGTGCAAGGGTGCTCGTTTCAGATGAGAGCCAGAGGATCGATCTGGGCACTGGAGCGCCTTGTAGTTGTTGAGCAAAAATTTCCCTGTAAGTGCTGAAGGGAGCTCGTTTCAGGATGAGAGCCAGAGGCTGGATCTGGGTACTGAGCACCTTGTAGTTGTTCAGCAAAAATTCCGGAAACATAGTTTTGTGTCTTCCCATCTAATTGGCATAGTTACCCCACTTGAATTTTCAATTTCGCATTACTTTTGTAGCTCACTTCTTGGGATGAGATGTGGCATGTCCAAATCAATTTAGCATCATCAGTGAGGTGGTAGGCTGCAATGTATACCTTGTCGAGTGTCGACATTCTACAGTGAGAGGTAGATACTTTCTTTAATATTTGTCCTACATGACTAATACCATTGTTACTTCGTATATTTTTTGTTATTCTTGTCCATTATTTTTGATTCGCTATTTATGGCCTTGACCAGATACCAAAGCATAATCATTAGTTCATTCATTCTTAGGGTTGATTATAATTTGGGTGAAAAACTTTGTGGTTTAGCTTCTTTTTTTGGCGAAAGAAAGTGACACATATTCCAATGTAGTTGATACAATAATCAGGCAAAGAACAGAAGTGCATCATTTGAACTGTCGAACACATATTGTTAGTTTATCATTGCACAACAAGCACAAGATCTCATAGTGCATAAGACTTGTCAGTATATATCAAGACTATATGGTTAATTGATTTAGTTATTGTTGTCCATCCAAAACTGAGCTTGGAGCCACTTCACTGTATTCTTTTTCACCTGAAAAAACTTAGCTAGGACATCTTAGCTTTGATTCAAACACTGCATTGACGGTGGTGATTGTACCAGGGTTTTGGCTGCTGACTGCGGCAATCGCCATGGTCGCTTGTTAGGGATAAGTTGGTTGGCTTGTTAGGGCAAGGGATAAGTTGGAGGTGGACGAGTCCTTTTGAGAACACGAACGCATCATCTTTCTTGAGCTTCTTGGTCAGAAGCTTGTTCTCCGGGTTAGAAGTCACAAAACTGACATCACTAGTGTGTGTGTGTTTGCCTGCACGCATGGCCGGAGATGTATAAACGTCTATATAATAATCAACATATGTAGATAAAAGTCTGTACCCAAAAAAATGCATCCAAAATAGGGATGCACAAGAATGTATACATTTTACATTAGAATTTTCTTCTAAAATTCTGAATGCAAAATAACGAATGATAGTATCAGTATTGATCTTGTTCAATAATTTCTTCTCAATGCATAAAGTTGCCAAGCCATTTAACCTCTCATGTGACAATAAAATCTATAATATGCAGTAGAAATATTAGGATAACATCTGCTTCTTTGACAAACTCAAGAATCTCCATAGTATACATTGGTCCAGGCAAAGTCAACGTAACACTTAACTCAGAAATTATATCGTTTAACTCAACACTAGATAGACCATTTGAAGAGAACTCACTTGCAAATCTATTGCAATTGTCTTATTGTTCAGAACTGAAGTCGTTGAACTCATTAAAAATCAAATATGTTTATGAATGATTGTAGTTCTTCAAATAAGCTTTTCAATGAGCTGGTTGCCTTATCAAACATAACCAACTTCAATATCCAATCTTGGTTCTAAGATTGCTTCACCACAGTCAATTTAATCAAATTACTTTTCCTAGGAGCATGGTGTTTTACTGAAAATTATGGTTCTGCATTTATTTTAGCTGCAATTCCTTTAGCAATGATCACACTAGAAGCAAGCGCTTCATTTTTGTAAGTGTCAAAGTCATTCTCATACCTTCTTTGTGTCAAGGGGATTTAGGATGATGATTACAACTTCGTGCTCATTGTATCTACAACATAGAATGTCATGCCAAAATGACCATATCCAGTATAAACTCATAGCTACCAATCACTTCAAAAATTTTGCATCACCATTATCCTTGGGTTTGGTACCACTATCTTCGCATAACTCAAGCTGAGTTGATATTATCTTAGGAGCTTCAAATCTAATTGCTTTAACACTTTTGATCCGACTCTCCCTACAAGCATCACTTAAAGATTTCACCATTAGATCTTCCACATGCCTAACCAAAACATTCCGTCTTTTGGTAGAAACAAAAAATAATAGTACATATTCGTTATACGATTCTAATAAAGAAATTTACCATAAGATTTAGCCACATTGCAGAGTGAGATTAAGACTTTGGCAAGGCAAGCACTTTGCATATACAGAGCTCATGGATTTATCTCAAATAACCGAATTTGCACTCCCCTCTATTTTCCTTTCATATTGGAACCATTGGCATAGCCTTGGCTCGTAATGTCATCAATATTTAGGCCGAAAGACTTGATAGGGTTAACAAAAACCTTGAAAAATACCAAACCAAAAATGTCATCCACTATAAAAAAGAACAAGTATTTCTCTATTTCTATTTTTCCATCAGACCAATGAACATATCAAACCAACATACTCATATGTTTTTGGTGACTATCAACATATCAAACCAACATACTCATTTGTTTTTGGTGACTCACATCCGGGGTACAATCTAGGGTAACAGAGAAACATTTGGCCACTTTGACAATCTTGATGATACAATTTGTAATGTCAACAACCATGCGAGAAATCAACTCATTTTGAATTTTATGGCTAAAATAATGGTAATGAATCTCTTAGTTTTGAATACATCTAAGATAGTCTTGCATTACCAAGTCAAATTCTGCAACCATCTGCACACAAGCTAAGAAATTACTTAGTCATAATAAAGTTGCTCTCTTGATGATCCTTCAAAAGCCAAATTATGTGTCGGGGATATACCCCGCGGTGTAACCCGGCCGGAAGTATAACCCGGCCGGACTTGGCGACTCACTAATGACCCGCCCTGACTGGATGACACACTAAGTAACCCGCCCAATCCTAGCGACTTATGGGTGACCTGGCAAGTGGATCAGAGGAGCGACAAGACCCGGGGGCCCAGGAGGCTCAAGACCCAGAAGGCCGGCTTACGTTATGGTAGGCCGGCTTAAGAGAAAGGCGTGAGGAATATCTCCCTTACAAGGAATCAAGACCCGGACTTGTATCCGGCTTGTAGTAGAAGATAGGCTAGTCCTAATCCTATTTGGACTCCACATGTAACCCGCCCCTCTAACTTATATAAGGAGGGGCAGGGCTCCCCAAAGAGGGACAAGCAACAAGAAACAATATCTAGGGCTAGACCGAAAGAGGAGAGCCAGCTTACAACGACTCTCTCATGATCATAATGAGACCTAGCCACAAACAGCATGTAGGGTTATTACCGGATGATGCTTCCCGGGGCCCGAAGCTGTCTAAATCCTTGTCTTGCGTGTTGCGTCTCTCGTCCCGATCAACCCCTCTCAAGCTACCACATAGATGTGTTGGCCTCGCGACTAAGTCCTGACACTAAAGACATCTGCCGTGACAATTCCACAACAGTTGGCGCCCACCGTGGGGCTAGACGCACGGTGGTGTTGAGTTCTTGGAGGGATCCTTTCTAGGGTTCGAGAAGTTCGCAATTAACTAGCTCAACAAGAGCCGGCGTGGAAAAATTCATATAAACTATGAGTTCATCGGCCAAATTGGATGAAGTGTTTTGCAGCGGCAGGTATGAGATGAAAGAAATTTAGGGTTGTGTTTTTTACGGCCACCGCGACAGCCATGGAGGTCCGCCACGTCCGCGATATGCGTATTGTTTTTGTTTGTGGTGGCAGCATTAGGTAATCTGTCAAGTGCACCAAAGACGGACAGGGAAGTTTCCTCTGCATCAATCGTTGTGGTTGTTACCATGGAGATCGGCAACAATTAAATTATCTGACAAACTGTGGGGCTGATCTTTTTTCATTAAACAGTCCCGCGTCTACTCCTTGACCAATCTGAGACGGCACGGGTGAGTTGGTAAACGTTGGCCTCAAGGCCACGACCCGGAAACGGAGCCGGCCATAACCCGGACTCCTCCACTGTCCACGCTCGCAACATCCGCCTTGACGCTTTCCTCCTCTGGCTGTAGCCTGAGCGGACAAAATCACTGTTATGACCTAAAAGGCTAACAAAATCCCGATTTGACCTCGTTTCAAATTTTTTTTCGTTTCTGACCTTTTTGGGTGACGCCAACATCCCTGGCGTCTGGGTTGCGCAACAGACGCCAGGGGCCCTGGCGTCTGGCCCCTGGCCCGCACTGCCCGCCTGCCCGTTGACCTGTTGACGTGGCAAAGGGGCCAGACGCCAAGGACCCTGTCGTCTGGCCCTGGTAACTGGATAACCCACGGGAGAGTGTGTGGGACCCACCCCACACACTTTCCCCAATCCACAACCCGAGCTTGAAGAACACTTGGAGCTCTCACACTCTCTCCTACCCCTCAAGCTCCCCCTCAAATCCTCTCCAAAAGGTACATCCCTTAGGTGGATCTTTCCATCACTTTGTTGCTCTTGTTAATCTCCCCCAAATCATCCAATTATTTTTTGTTAAATCTTGTTATTTTGGTTGCATTTTATACATGTTGGTGGAACCCTAGTTCATGTTTTCTCCCCCTTATGTTAGTGTGAATGGCTTGGTTAACTTTGATAATATAGTGCTATGCATGGTGTGTAGTAGGAATATATGTTAGTTGAATAGAAAGATTGAGGGTTAGGGTTAGTTAGTGATTAGGGTTAACCAATAATTTAGTGTTGATATGATTTGGATACTTTTGTGTGTTAATTAGTGATACTTTTGTGGACATCACCAATAATTTAGTGTTGATATGATTTGGATATAATAAGATGTATTTGGATAAACACCAATTCTCATTGAAGTCTTAAATGCATTCATGTTATTTTTAGATGGAGAGACTTGTTAATGTTCATTACATTGACAAGGAGGCATTCTTGAGTAACAATGCTGACACGGGTGAGGAACCATTGGTTTTTGATACAAGCCCTAGCTATGAGGATGTTGTTGCAAAAGTGAGACAAGTCTTGAAGTGGATGTACACCAATGTTGATGTTAAGTTAATAGGAAGGTATGATGTTGGAGTTGGAGCCAAATCTCGCTTGAAAAGTATGCCTATCACCTCGGATTTGCATTGGGATGTATACAAGGAAAAAGTATCCCAATCGGAAGACAAGTCACTTGAATTGTTTGCCACCAAGGTTGAATCTCCTAGGTTTACCTTTGATTTGAACCGGCATGTCTCTTCCCCAATGGATGACATGAGCGAGAGGACAATGGTGCCACTTGTTGAGCATAGGATTGTGGTTGATGCCCCCAATGTTTATCCCCCACCACGTCCCCGTGTACCATCTATCAAAGCAAATGAGGTTGAGTTGTATGCCCCCAATGCTTCTAGCCAACCACCAACTAGCCAAGCAAATGAAGTTGAGGTTATTGCTAGTGACGGAGTAATTCAAGAGGATGAAGATGCTTATGATGACGACGAAGAGCAAGAGGAAGGGTTTCATGGTAATGATGTTGGTGACTTGGATGCGTACATAGCGCAAAAGGACATGGATCGTGACTTGCCTTTTAGGCGTCAATATGCGTATGACTCGGATGACGAGGGTCCAGTTGAACAGTTGGATGAGGATGGATTCACAAAGGAGGAGAACCAAATCCATTTTGAGCTGACGGGCTTACAAAAAAGAACTCACTTGTTTAAAGATCTCAGCCTTGCCCATAAAGCTGTTGTTGACGGTGGAATGAGAATGACGGCGATTGAGCCAACACCATGCCCGGATCCAGGAGAACCAAGGGTGGAGAGTGAGGACGAGAATGCTTATTTGAAGAAAGGAGTGAAGTTTCTGAGCTTGCCTATGCTGAAGTTTTGGTTGGCTGACTATGCCATTCGAAACCATAGGCCATTTTATGTTGAGCACTCCGACATGAAGTTGCGTTACACCGTGGTGGTCGAGCAAGCACAAGTGCTAGTGGTGGTGGTCGAGCTAGCACAAGTGCTAGAGGTGGTGGTCGAGCTTGCACAAATGCTAGAGGTGGTGGTCGAGAAGGCACAAGTGCTAGAGGTGGTGGTGGTCGGAGAGGAAGCACAAGTGCTAGAGGTGGTGGTGGTCATAGAGGAATGGTTGATAATGGATCGACCTTCGGTTATTTGCTTAATCCAGATGGTTGATCTAATAATAATGGTATATTATTTGTTCATACAATTTCTAGCATTTATTCATTTACTGTATTTACGCATTTACTCTCTTTATGTCTTGTGCTAACAATTGTTCTTTTTGTAGGCATGGCTTCTTCCGGTTCCAGGACGAGGCCGGCGTGCGCGGACCAAGAGGACATGCCGAAGACGTGGATGGAGGCCAGTTTGGACAAGGAGAAGGAGAAGGATGTGCCCACACCAACATGTTGGTGTGCTGATGTTTGCAAGCTGAAGGTGTCCACTGACCGCAACAAGTCATGGACAGAAGGTAGAAGGTTTTTCGTGTGTCCCAACTATGCACATGATCGTCGAAGGCCAACTAACGCATATGACATACCACCGGTATGTTAGGTGTACATACAAAAAACATCAATAAGTTGTCACTCATATGTCTAACAAAAACATGGTTTATATGTAGTCTCCTCCTCCACTTTGCAAGTACTTCACTTGGATAGATCACGAGGTACCAAAAGATGTCCAAGAGGACCAACGTCGAGATTGGTTACGGAGGCAGCGCCTATTCGAGGAGTCCTATGCACGGGGATTGGAGCGGGAGCGTCGTGAGAAAGAGGCTAGTGAGCGCAAGAAGCGTGAGCAAGAGAGGGCACGCAAAGAGAAGGAGGCTCGTCAAGAAGAGAGGGCAAGAAAACTTGCAAGGGCTCGCGATGCACGAGAGGAGGACGAGGCACGTGACAAGAAGGGAAAGTGGCCCCGTACTACTCAGTAGACAAATGGTCGATGATGAACTGTCTAGACTTTGTTTAATGTATGAACTTGCTATTCGAGACCTTGTGTGGTCATGAACTACTTATGTCATTCGAGACTATTTGAGATTATGTGCAAACTATGTTCGTCATTCAAGACTAGTTAGTATGCTTTGTTCATATTTTTGGCATGCTTTGTTCATATTTAACAGTGTTTGCTACAAGTTTCTAAGCAAAAAACATTAACAAAAGACAGACATGTGTGCAAAAACACCAGGTCCACACCCAGACGCCAAGGACCCTGGCGTCTGGCTCGCTTTGCTCGCGCAGATTACCAGACAAGTTGTCTGGTGTGTCTGATGGACACCCAGACGCCAAGGTCCATGGCGTCTGCCTACCACACCCAGACGCCAGGGACCCTGGCGTCTGGCTCGCTTTGCTCGTGCAGGTGACCAGACAAGCTGTCTGGTGTGTCTGATGGACACCCAGACGCCAAGGTCCCTAGCGTCTGCCTCCCACACCCAGACGCCAGGGACCCTGGCGTCTGGCTTGCTTTGCTCGCGCAGGTGACCAGACAAGCTGTCTGGTGTGTCTGATGGCCATCCAGACGCCAAGGTCCATGGCGTCTGGTGTCCAGAGAGCATTCTTGCAGTTATCTGTCTGATGGATAAGATTCGAGTGGATAAGATTTTTTGGGCCCACCTCTAGCCCTCTCATCCATTCATCTCCACCTCTACCCCTCTCATTACACTCATATCCACCCACTCTCACCTCTAGCCCTGCCAACGTCACTCCCTCATCCAGCACCCTAACCCCCCCTCAGATCTCTCATAAATCGGTCCGGTTTCACCGTTGGATCTTCAGGATTTCGAGACTAGAAGGTAAATCAACTCCACCCCCATTTTATGGTTGGTTTAATTTATCATACTTTTGTGAAAACCCTAGTTTGTTTTCCTCGTGGTCTAATGTATCATAGGTTAGCTACTAAGAGATTTGTGTGTTGTAGATGGCTAAGGAAACTCAGTGGGTGCTTAGCCCTGTTGTTCATGTGCAAGGCTTGTCTCCATGTATTGTGCAAGTTAGTGAAGTGGACCTCACTTTCGATTGGTTGAAGACTAAATTCATGTTGAAGCAAGGGTTGAAGGAAGAGGATTTTGTGTACTACGTCAGCCCCTCTGGTGTCTCTCACAGCCGTGTTGAAGGTTTGATAACCTTGTGCAGTCTCCGGGTCTTCAGACACCAACTCCACATACCACACTTGATACTTCTGATATGCTGACTGACTGTGAGGTCTATTCTCTGATTGCACTAACGTGTCTCTTTGATTCCAAATTTCTATCCACGCACGGTGTTTGTTTGCCCAATCCGATATATCCTGATTGTTCCTTCGATCGAACCTACAAATGATGCACGGGACAAAGCATTAGCAAACATTGACTTATTCAATGATCTACTACATACTCAAGGCATGCTTGCTTACCGATGCAGAGATAGCATTTCCTCCTTGCTCTCCTCAATTGGAATACCTTGTCTTCTTCCAAATTGTCTTGCCACACGGTCTACAAAGTGCCACTCGACTACGAAGAAGCATATCATTGGGCACCTCGCCCGCCAAAGATGGCTATCACGCGTGCACATCTCATTAAGATCAAAGTCACGATCTTCCACATAAGGCAACCAATATACCTGCAAAACAAAAAGATACATTGTTAGCTACATAAGTTTCATTATTGACTAAATTTTATCTCATCGAACTTCTCAAAACCTGCTCAGCAGTCAAGGTGTCCAGCTCGTTCATATAGCACTTGTATCGCACATGCGAGCTTCCTGTGTAGACTGTCACTTGTTCCCAATAGTAAGCAAGCGTAGGGCGCAGATATGGATCATCATCATGCAACCTGTCATGATTACCCCGTGGGTTTGCTATGAGGGGGTTCTTGAAATCGGGCCGTCCAACCGGGATCCGCTCCCACATCCACACGGATAGGCTCCAAACAAACCCAGACAATGAGGATGTATCTCCCTTCCTCCGACACGCCAAGTCAAGCTGCAATCAAACAAACATGTTAGATATGGAGGCGCATGACAAATGCAAGATAAATGGTTGCAAATATCTCTTACCTGACGATACAAATATGCTAGTGCGGCCGAACCCCAGCTATACTGGGTATCCCAGTTATTGAGTAGCTCCAAGAACATCCAGAGGGCTGAGTTCCCGGTTGCATCTGAGAAGACTACCTTGGTTAGTACATACCAAAGATAGCCCGCGCGTACTGTTGCACAACCACGTCATTGGCACCCTGAGGGCACGAATTGGTGTCTCCTCTGACTAGTTTTAGCCAAGAATGCCTCACTCTCGCGGTATCGGCCTTGCCTTCTTGAGGGTCGTCGGGCTGAACACCAATTAAAATGCCCGTCCGTTCTCGCCAATTAACGATGCTGACACGACCGGTAACAGCTTGTCCGTCGATAGGAAGGCCGCTTATCATAGCCATGTCCTCTAGGGTCATCGTCAGCTCCCCACATGGAAGGTGGAACGAGTGAGTCTCCGGCCTCCAACGATCCACAAGTGCGGTCAACGCCGCGTGGTTCACCGGCGGAGCGCGTCGCTTAAACTGCAACACGAATGGGAGAAGACCCAATCTCCGAATATAAGGCTCGTACCGCGGGTCGTAAGTAAAGCCATCAGCGGAATGACCCCTCATGCGCATAGCAACTACATGCTGCAAATAAAGTGATGTTTTGATCAATACAAGAACACAAATGAGAAATAAAGAAATTTGACAAGTCTTGCTTCTTACATTTCCATTCTCAATGGCACGAGCACGATGCTCCTTATCCCACTCATCGATTAATCCGGCATACCAAGGTCCATCATCATCCGCCATCCTACAAAACAAATCACAAACATCTATGAATACATGAACAATATAAAACAATACAATTTTCTTCTCCAAGTTATGCCATATGAACAAACCATTCTTCTCAAACATAACCACATCATTTTCTTCTTCTTCACATGCACACATAATTCTTCTCAAACATACCAACATCATCTCAATCAAATAAATTTGTCAAATAATATGGTGTCACATATGCAAATACATATCATCTAGAGTACCAAATTTCACCATAATTTTTGCAAATATAGTATGCCAACAATAGGATTATCTACACATACACACATCATCTATCAAACCAAATTATCAAACAAGTCTATTTTACATACAAAAATCATGTATTCATCACCCCTCTTAGTTCAAAAAAAAACCTATGGACAACATATACACAAAACGGAATTGATTTTGCCTACATGTTCAACTACACATCATCTACTGCCTACCAAATCATCTATCAACTACAAACAATTTCCTAAAACAAAGAAACCATCTACTCATCTAACATCACCTAGTGTTGAATAATGCATCCAACAAGAGAGGGGAAAACCAAAACAAATTGGAGGGAATAGGGGAGAATACCTCAAGGATGCTTGGGGGGGGTCAGATCCACAAATTTGGGTGGAGGATGGAGTAGATCAAGGGGGGTTTGGTGTGAGGGAGAAGAGGGGCGAGAGAGAGAAAGCTCTCTATTCTTCGGCCGCCAGGGAGAGAGGTTGGGGATGAGTGGGCTGGGCCCGTGGGGTTATCCAGTTACCAGGGCCAGACGCCAGGGTCCTTGGCGTCTGGCCCCTTTGCCACATCAGCAGGTCAACGGGCAGGCGGGCAGAGCGGGCCAGGGGCCAGATGCCAGGGACCCTGGCGTCTGCTTCGCAACCCAGACGCCAGGGATGTTGGCGTCACCCAAAAAGGTCAGAATCGAAATTTCTTTTGAAACGAGGTCAAATCGGGATTTTGTTAGCCTTATAGGTCATAACAGTAATTTTGTCCAGCCTGAGCTGTCGGTTGCTTCGACGCCCTCCGGCCGCTCTTCACTGCGGTCCCACCTCGCCTCTGTTTTGTATAGCTTCACGCTGCCCTGAGTTGAGCTGGTTTTCTGCCGTAATTCGCCTGGAGCCACAAGTCGCCGCCCCGTCATCACCTCTACGGCCGCGGCTGTGCCTTCCCGGCGCGCCTCTGTTGCTGAGCCGCTGTCACCGGCTCACCTCCGTGGCCGAGCCACCAGCGCTCCTCTGCCATAGCCGTTGAGCTACCTCGGCTTCGCCTCAAGTTGAAAGTCTGCTATGTGCACAAATTTTCATATCCCAGCTGAGGTGTTACGCTGCTTCTGCATCCCGTGAAGGCCAAAAAGTATGATGCCAGCAAGACCTTGAAGGAAGCTCTCACGTGGTTGACAAGCCATCACATCAAGAGTCAAATGACAGTAAGCATCAAACATGTACTGAGACGGAAACGTGGTTGTTGCAGCGCCGAGAAGGTTTGCCTGCTGGCCATATTTGGCATCGTGCAATCTGCCCAAACCGACAATTACTCAGATGCAAACAGGGCGTATGATCAACCACAGTCAAAAATCCATATTTTACATGGGAGTCGGGCGATCCTCTTGCTGCTACCATCGCCCCGTGCACACACTTAGGACAAGTCAAATCAGCCAGCGGCGTGCCATTAACTCATGAAGAGAAGTCAATCCCGTTTTCAACATAAAAAAGAGGGAGAATGCGACCCGGAAGAAGACTTGGCCGCAAGATCAGGTCTCCGCTGCTGCCCTCGTGACTCGCGTTGAGCCGGTCTTATCAGCCGCAGCCCATTGCGAGTCGGCCGACCCCGCTGCCGGTGATTCGCCTCCGCCTCCGCCTTGTGCATCCCCGCAGAGTCACCCGCCGCTACTGATGGGGCCTTGCTATCCAAGTCACCGTCAAGCCTCGTCGCTGCCCCGAGCCACCCTGTGAAGCTGCATGGTGTCTCGCGCCTCCGCCGCCGTTTCACCCTTGCAGAGAGCCGCTCTGCGCCGACCGGCCTTGAGCCGTCACTGCAAGCAGCCGCGACCTTAACAATCTGGTGATATCTATCCAAGTTTGTTTTATTAAACATATTGTTTTCATGAAAAACAATTACTTTGATCTGTATATTTTTATGTGCAGCAAATGTAGTGCCATGCTGTACCTATGAAGTGTACGTCAGCACCATCACGCACCAGCGTTTGCGCCCGCTTACTGATGGAACTGGTGTAAGCAAGTCATCGCCCGGGCAACTTAATCTATATCAACCGCCGGAGGCGCGTTGAGCCGCCCTTGCTGCTTTGAGCCGCCGGGGTTATATTAAGTCGTCGGTCTACCTGAGCCGTCGGAGCTATATTGAGTCGCTGGTTTGGCTGAGCTACCCCTGTCATGATAAACGGGTCATCCATCGTTCAAACAAATCAGGTGATATCCATCCGAGTTTGTTTTATTAGCACATGTTGTTTTTGTCAAAGAACAGATTTGTCTTTGCCTTGGTCTGCAATATTGTTTATGCAGGGCAATTATTTATGACATATTATACTGCGGAGATGGAGGCATGCCAACATCTTTGGGCACAGGTGGTCGTTGTTACTCAACGGACTCCCGCACCGGTTTACAACACCGTGGCCGTCTCTCGCGACCACGCCGGCTTACAACAAGGAGGACAACTTGCCCGTCCGTATCGGCTTACAACGCCACGGTCGGTTTATCTGTCTGTGCCGCCTCAGATGTTGCGGTCGTCTTTACCGTCCATCTCTCGTGGCTTGGTCTACATCAACACATCGGGCCGCACCTGTCTGCATGAGTTGTTTATTGAGTATGAGCAAGTCACTACTTGGGAAGCCCAGTTTTCTTCCAACAAATTGGAGGCAAATTATCATGTATTATCAGCCGCCGTCTGCACTGGATGGCTCGATGGGCAGGCTCACAAGTCGGCGCCACTGCGATTTGGGTAACTTCAAACAACTAGTTGGAAGGAACCATTGGCCGAGTTGCTGACACAGTTCATACAGGATCATTTATAACCCGCCGCAGTCACCTCAACCTTCTGTGGATTAACATCGGGTTATCAACGCCAATGATATACACCTTCTGCTATGGCCAAATATGGAGAATCTCAAGCCAACTCTTCGAGTCATCTTGAGACTCGGGGGCTACAATGGTATGGCTTGGCAAAATTAGCCGGTTTCAATGAGTTCAAGCGCTCCGGGTCATTGAAGGGAAGATCACCCGGCCCTGGAGGCTACTGCTTTATTGGCAAATATTTAAAAGTCGTCAGAAAAATTTCTGGCTCAAAATGAAGATTCCTGTTTAAAATACAGCTCAAGAGACATCTCTCTCCCGCAAAGCTTTGAAGCTCTCAAAACCGGCTCAACATCCGGCTCAAGGTAAATTTGTCCCTTACAAAGCTTTGAGGATCTCAATATCCGGTTTAAGAATTTCCGATTCAAAAGAATTAATCTCTCGCAAGTTCGAGATCTTAGACAAATTAATGGTTACCAAAGAGAACTTGCTGCCATGATGCACGGTTCAAAACATGGGTATCCTGCCTTACGGCTTATCTTATTATGGTCACTTGGGAGCTTCCTGCTCATCGGGCATAGCTATTAGTACCCTCTTGATCGGCGCAATGCCAAAATTTATATGGTCACTTGGGGGCTTCCTGTTCAAACATAGGTCGTATTCGAACCAAAGAGAACATAGCTGTCGATACCCTTTTGATTAGCAAACTGCTGAACCTACTTGGGGGCTTCTTGATCGTATCCGAATCATAGCTCAACCTCTTTAGGAATCGACGTGGATCGTATTCGAATCAGCGTCGTTAAACAACTTTTAAGGTCATATGGGGGTTTCCTGTTCAAACATAGGTCGTATTCGAACCAAAGAGAACATAGCTGTCGATACCCTTTTGATTAGCAAACTGTTGAACCTACTTGGGGGCTTCTTGATCGTATCCGAATCATAGCTCAACCCATTTAGGAATCGACGTGGATCGTATTCGAATCAACGTCGTTAAACAACTTTTAAGGTCATTTGGGGGCTTCCTGTTCAAACATAGGTCGTATTCGAACCAAAGAGAACATAGCTGTCGATACCCACTTTGATCGGCAACGCCAACGCCACTGGGGGCTATATGATCGTATTCGAATCTTAGCTTAACCCCTTTGGAACGGTTTACTGATCGTATTCGAATCAGAAGCCTCAAAAAATTTATCAGTTTTTATACAATCGCAAGTATTTGAGTTGTCACAAATATCATATGTGCCGGCTCTTACAGAGTTGAGTTATCAAATTCACTGTCCGGGTCACATAAGCCGGCGGTATCATTCAAAGGATCATAGGGATCTTGTGATCTAATTGTGTGCAAGATAAGACTACATTTGGGTAGTTACCCGACCTGGCTTTTGACGTTAAGTCGCCAGGGCATATGTTGTTTAAACTCTTTGCAGGATTTGCAGAAATATGACATATAAATGATTAACTTCAAGCTCATTATCAAAGTTGATGCTTGAAAATGATTATCCGTTCTGGATTTTTCTCAAAGGCTATAAGCCGTCGGGTTATAAAAATTTCGGCTTACAATGGAGGTGTATTAAATCGTCATCGGCCAAGAGCCGCCGGGTATTTAAACTCTGGATTTACTTGTCAACTGATGAGGTATTCAAATCTTTAATAGCCAAAACTGGCTGGATTTTCATGGTGATATTGAATGATTGAGGTTTTCATACCGGATTATATTATTCAAATCTTGAATAGCCAACATGGCTGGATTTCTATTGTGATTATCAATAACCAGTGTTATGATTGAGGTTTTCAAAGTCGCTTTAGCGCAACGGCTATTATTTTTATCAATGGGCATGATTTATTTTACAATGGAGGAAATAGTCCCGAGTCACTGCAGGCTTATGACCCGACACTTGGGGGCTACATTGTTTAAATCGAGATTACATCGAATATACAAGTCCCATGTCACTGCCAGCATGCACCATGGCACTTGGGGGCTAATGAAAAGTCATTTTTTGATCAACTTATTGAAGACCCGACTCATCCCATTGTAATGAGCCGGCCCTTGGGGGCTACACTGGTTGAAGTTTTTATGAGCATAAGGCAATTACAAGTCCCAGGTTTCTGCAAGCATGACAACCCGACACTTGGGGGCTACATATGTGGAATATTCAGTTTATGACTAATGATTGAGATGAATAACCCGGATTTCTTCAAAGGTTGCAACACTTATATTGAAGCAAGTCTTAAGTTATCACTGTGTTCTCCTCTTAAGACTTGGGGGCTACAGGTATTATGCATATAAAGAAGGAGCATCTTCAAATTATTAACTTTGAGCAAATCAGGACGATCAATTACATAACCCGGTGTCAACAACAGTCATGACTCGGCATCATCAGTCTTTTATAACCCGGAGAATTTGGAAATTATAACTCGGCAAGATCTACATCTTTAAGCCGGTTGAAAATCAGAGGAGTATTTCAAGACCTATATTTTTTAAGCCGGCGCTTTGGAAACCGACTCAAATGGATTATTTGTTTACAATATTTCTTATACAACCAAATTGATTGTGAAGCTGGTCTATTGACCCGGATTTTCTAGAAGAAGGAAATGACAAGGACTTAAGGATGTTCAGGTGCCGGTTTGCAAGAATTCTTAACCCGGAGCACAACCTGTCAAATTTGTTCTTGTGTTTATTTTGCAGCATAAGTTTACCATGGATAAATCCAAGCTAAACTTGGGGGCTAATGTCGGGGATATACCCCGCGGTGTAATCCGGCCGGAAGTATAACCCGGCCGGACTTGGCGACTCACTAATGACCCGCCCTGACTGGACGACACACTAAGTAACCCGCCCGATCCTGGCGACTTATGGGTGACCTGGCAAGTGGATCAAAGGAGCGACAAGACCCGGGGGCCCAGGAGGCTCAAGGCCCAGAAGGCCGGCTTACGTTATGGTAGGCCGGCTTAAGAGGAAAGGCGTGAGGAATATCTCCCTTACAAGGAATCAAGACTCGGACTTGTATCCGGCTTGTAGTAGAAGATAGGCTAGTCCTAATCCTATTTGGACTCCACATGTAACCCGCCCCTCTAACTTATATAAGGAGGGGCAGGGCTCCCCAAAGAGGGACAAGCAACAAGAAACAATATCTAGGGCTAGACAGAAAGAGGAGAGCCGGCTTACAACGACTCTCTCATGATCATAATGAGACCTAGCCACAAACAACATGTAGGGTTATTACCGGATGATGTTTCCCGGGGCCTGAAGCTGTCTTAATCCTTGTCTTGCGTGTTGCGTCCCTCGTCCCGATCAACCCCTCTCAAGCTACCACATAGATGTGTTGGCCTCACGACTAAGTCCTGACAGTAAAGACATCTACCGTGACAATTCCACGACATTATGCTTATAAAGAAATTTAACAATGACAACTATTCTTAATAAAACCTGCATTATGTGTTCATTCTTCTCTGTTGCTGTAACTGTTTGTCATTTATTTCATGCTTGCTCGGCCTAGTTCTCAGTTCATTCCAAGAATTCATGGTGGTAATATGCTCGACGCTAGCTTCATGTTCTTTCAGTCTCTCATTAATATGTATTCAATCACTAAATGCATCATGCATTAATGAACTCCATTTGTCAGAATTGAAAAGCTTAAAAAACAAAATACTTTATTTGAGCATTTTGAATAAACTAACCGTTTTCTATCACATACCTCTCCATTGCTCATTTTTATAGAGTAATGGCTATACAAAGTGTCTTGAATTTCTATCCAAAGGCTACTCAGTATTTTTGTTCTTCCATTTTAGGCCTTTCTCCAGTAATATGTCCTGCTATTCGTCTACCTTTACCTAAAATGGAAGAATAAAACACTAGAGAAGGGGCCTAAAATGGAAGAAGAAAATACTGAATATACTTTGGATGGAAATTCAGGATATTTTCTGGTACAACTATTACTCTGGAAAAGTGAGCAATGGAGAGGTGCCTGATAGAAAATAGTAGTTTATTGAAAACACACAAATAAAGTGTTCTGTTTTTTGTAAGTTTTTCAATTCTGACAAGTGCAAGAGCTCCTTGGGGCATGATGGATTTAGTGATTGGAGACATAATAATGAGAAACCAAAAGAAAATGAAGTTAGTGTTAAGCATATTGCCAATATGAACTCTTGGAATGAATCGAGAACTAGACTGGGTAAGCATTAAACAATTGACAAAAAATTACATCATCGAAGGAGAATGAATGCATAAGAGAAGTATTATTAGAATAGTTGGCATTGTGAAATTTATTTATAAATGCAATTTGGCTTTTAAAGGATCAAGCGAGCAACTTTATGATGACTCCAATGGTAATTTCTTAGCTTGTTTGTAGATGGTTGTAGAATTTGACTTGGTAATGCAAGGCTATGTTAGACGTATTCAGATTCATTGTCATTATCTTAGCCGTAAAATTCAAAATGAGTTGGTTTCTCTTATGGTTACAAATTCTATCGTCATGATTGTCAAAGTGGCGAAATATTTCTCTGTTATCCTAGATTGCACCCTGGATGTGAGTCATAAAGAACAAATAGTCTTTTTACTATGTATTGGGAGGCAACAACCCCACAATATTTTATTGGAAATGAAAACAAAGTACATGGTTAGGGGGAGGAATATACAAAAGAGAGAACCTAACAAAGTAACAATGGAAGTGAAACAATCCAACTTAGAAGCCTATCCTCATATTTGCATTTAGTTCTATGTGTTTGTTGGTTGGATGTGTCCGTATGTCTCATGGAGAAATAAAAATCGAGTAGTTTCTTTGCTTAATGGATGTCACATTTGGTTTGGAACTTTTCAAGGTATTGGTTGATTCTATCAAGTCTTTTAGCCTTAATATTGATATTGATGACATTAGGGACCAAAATTATGACAATGGCTCCAATATGAAAGGAAAATACAATGGGGGTGCAAATTCGGTTGCTTAAGATAAATCCAAGAGCTTTGTATATATGCCATGTGCTTGCCATATTCTTAATCTCACTATATGTAATATGATTAAATCTGAAGGTAAAGATTCCTTTTTAGAATTGTATAACAAATATATGTATTATTTTCTAGTTCTATCAAAAGATGGAAAGTTTTGGTTGGCCATGTAGAAGATTTAATTGTGAAATCATTAGAGTAATGCTCGTTGGGAGAGTCAGATGAAAAGTGTCGTACCAATTAAATTTAAATCTCCTAAGTTAAGATCAACTTTGCTTGAGTTAGGTGAAGATAGTAATACCGAACCCAAGGACATGAGTGATGTAATCACCATTTATGTGCATTGAGTCTGCCTTAACTCAAGTGGAAGGTACGAGGAATTAATTGAAGGGTTGGTTTCCTGTAGGATCATTACTAAAGAAATTTCAAGTGAAATGGGTGTAGAGCCATCATTTCCAGTAAAGCGTCGTGCTCCTAGGAAGAAGCAATTTGATGAAATTGACTCTGACGAAGCAACCTTGGAATCTGACAAGGATTTTGAACATAATTATTGTTGGGAAATGGTTTGATATGTCAAATAATTCATTGAAAAGCAGGTATGAAGAACTCAAATCATTCATACATTTGGATTTTTAATGATCTTAACATCGTTGAAGTTATTGGACCGTTCTAAATTAAAAGATAGTTGTGCTAAATTTGCAAGTTCTTTCTCTTCAGATGATTCTGTTTTGAACTGAAAGACAATTGCACTAAATTTGCAAATTCTTTCTTTTCGGATGGTTCATCTGATATTGAGTTAAATGATATAATCTCCAAGTTGAGTGTTATGTACTTGACTTTGCCTAATGGACCAATGACTGGTATGGAGTTTTTTAGTTTGCCGGAGAAGCAAATTATTATCCTAATATTTCTATTGCATATCGGATTTTATTTACAATGCTTGTACTGTGGCATCAACTGAAATAAGTTTTCCAAAGTTGAAATTTTTGAAGAACTACCTGAGATCTACAATGCCACAAGAGAGGTTAAATGGCTTGTCAATTTTATGTACTAAGAAGAAATTATTCGATGAGATTGATATGGCCGGTAGTTCAAAAATTAGCAATGTCATAACACTAATTATAACCTAGAAACATACACCCATACCCAACGTCTACTGAAGAATGG
>NC_041383.1:171609773-171635557 GCF_002162155.2 Triticum dicoccoides
CACTGGTTGGTTCTTATTTTATAATTCAATCTGAACTAAACTTTTAGAAACTTATGATGTATACATCTTTGGTCGGATGATTCATTCTGTGCAGACAAGAACATTTCACTGATCGTTCTTTTCAATTTTCTTTGGTTTTTTTGTTGGAGAACGTAGCAGAAATTCAAAATTTTCCTACGTGTCACCAAGATCTATCTATGGAGAAACCAGCAATGAGGGGAAGGAGAGTGCATCTACATACCTTTGTAGATCGCTAAGCGGAAGCGTTCAAGAGAACGGGGTTGAAGGAGTCGTACTCGTCGTGATCCAAATCACCGGAGATCCTAGTGCCGAACGGACGGCACCTCCGCGTTCAACACACGTACAGCCCGGTGACGTCTCCCATGCCTTGATCCAGCAAGGAGAGAGGGACAGGTTGAGGAAGACTCCATCCAGCAGCAGCACAACGGCGTGGTGGTGGTGGAGGAGCGTGGCAATCCTGCAGGGCTTCGCCAAGCACCTGCGAAAGAGGAGGAGGTGTCACGGGAGGGAGGGAGGGGCCAGGGCTTCAGGTGCGGCTGCCCTTCCCTCCCCTCCCTTTATATAGGGGCAAGGGAGAGGGGGAAGGCGCAGCCTTGCCCCTTCCTCCAAGGAAGGGGTGCGGCCAAGGGGGGGGGGAGGAGTCCATCCTCCCCAAGGCACCTCGGAGGTGCCTTCCCCTTTGAGGACTCTCCCCTTTTTCTTATATCTTGGCGCATGGGCCTCTTGGGGCTGGTGCCCTTGGCCCATATAGGCCAAGGTGTACCCCCTACAGCCCATGTGGCCCCCTGGGGCAGGTGGACCCCCCGGTGGACCCCCGGACCCCTTTCGGCACTCCCGGTACAATACCGATAAAGTGCGAAACTTTTCCGGCGACCAAAATAAGACTTCCCATATATAAATCTTTACCTCCGGACCATTCCGGAACTCCTCGTGACGTCCGGGATCTCATCCGGGACTCCGAACAACATTCGGTAACCACATACAAACTTCCTTTATAACCCTAGCGTCATCGAACCTTAAGTGTGTAGACCCTACGGGTTCGGGAACCATGCAGACATGACCGAGATAACTCTCGATCAATAACCAACAGTAGGATCTGGATACCCATGTTGGCTCCCACATGTTCCACGATGATCTCATCGGATTAACCACGATGTCAAGGACTCAATCGATCCCGTATACAATTCCCTTTGTCTAGCGGTATTATACTTGCCCGAGATTCGATCGTCGGTATACCGATACCTTGCTCAATCTCGTTACCGGCAAGTCTCTTTACTCGTTCCGTAACACATCATCCCGTGATCAACCCCTTGGTCACATTGTGCACACTATGATGATGTCCTACCGAGTGGGCCCAGAGATACCTCTCCGTTTATGCGGAGTGACAAATCCCAGTCTCGATTCGTGCCAACCCAACAGACACTTTCGGAGATACCTGTAGTGCACCTTTATAGCCACCCAGTTACGTTGTGACGTTTGGTACACCCAAAGCATTCCTACGGTATCCGGGAGTTGCACAATCTCATGGTCTAAGGAAAAGATACTTGACATTAGAAAAGCTTCAGCATACGAACTACACGATCTCTATGCTAGGCTTAGGATTGGGTCTTGTCCATCACATCATTCTCCTAATGATGTGATACCGTTATCAATGACATCCAATGTCCATGGTCAGGAAACCGTAACCATCTATTGATCAACGAGCTAGTCAACTAGAGGCTTACTAGGGACATGGTGTTGTCTATGTATCCACACATGTATCTGAGTTTCCTATCAATACAATTATAGCATGGATAATAAATGATTATCATGAACGAGGAAATATAATAATAACTTATTTATTATTGCCTCTAGGGCATATTTCCAATAGTCTCCCACTTGCACTAGAGTCAATAATCTAGTTCACATCGCCATGTGATTAACACTCACAGGTCACATCGCCATGTGACCAACATCCAAAGAGTTTACTAGTTTCATTAAACTAGTTCACATCATCATATGATTAAAACTCAATGAGTTCTGGGGTTTGATCATGTTTTGCTTGTAAGAGAGGTTTTAGTCAACGGGTCTGCAACATTCAGATCCGTATGTACTTCACAAATCTCTAGGTCATATTGTAAACGCTGCTTCCACTCTCCACTTGGAGCTATTCCAAATGTTTGCTCCACTATACGTATCCGGTTTGCTACTCAGAGTCATTCGGATAGGTGTTAAAGCTTGCATCGACGTAACCCTTTACGTCGAACTCTTTATCACCTCCATAATTGAGAAACATGTCCTTATTACTCCAAGGACAATTTTGACCGCTATCTGGTGATCTACTCCTTGATCACCTTTGTACTCTCTTGCCAGAAATGTAGCAAGGCACACAACCGGTGCGGTACTTAGCATAGCATACTGTAGAGCCTACGTCTAAATCATAGGGGACGACCTTCGTCCTTTCTCTCTTTTCTGCCGTGGTCGAGCTTTAAGTCTTAACTTCATACCTTACATCTCAGGGAAGAACTCCTTCTTTGACTGATCCATCTTGAACACCTTCAAGATCATGTCAAGGTATGTGCTCACTTGAAAATATTATTAAGCATTTCTGATCTATCCTCATAGATCTTGATGCTCAATGTTCAAGTAGCTTAATCCAGGTTTTCTATTCAAAAACACCTTTCAAATAACTCTATATGCTTTCCAGAAATTCTACATCATTTCTGATCAACAATATGTCAACAACATATACTCATCAGAAATTCTATAGCGCTCCCACTCACTTCTTTGGAAATACAAGTTTCTCATAAACTTTGTATAAACCCAAAATCTTTGATCATCTCATCAAAGCGCACATTCCAACTCCGAGATGCTTACTCCAGTCCTTAGAAGGATCGCTGGAGCCAGCATACCTTTTAGCATCCTTAGGATCGACAAAACCTTTCTGATTGTATCGCATACAACCTTTCCTTACGAAAGCTGGTAAGGAAACTCGTTTTGACATCCACCTGCTAGATTTCATAAATGCAGCTAATGCTAACATGATTCCAACGGACTTAAGCATCGCTACGGATGAAAAAATCTCATCGTAGTCAACTCCTTGAACTTGTGAAAAACTCTTCGCCACAAGTCGAGCTTCATAGATGGTGACATTACCATCCACGTCCGTCTTCTTCTTAAAGATCCATTTATCTCAATGGCTTGCCAATCATCGGGCAAGTCCACCAAAGTCCATGCTTTGTTCTGATACATGGATCCTATCTCGGATTTCATGGCTTCTAACCATTTGTTGGAATTTGGGCCCTCCATCGCTTCTCCATAGCTCGTAGGTTCATTGTTGTCTAGCAACATGACCTTCAAGACAGGATTACTGTACCACTCTGAAGTAGTACGTATCCTTGTCACCTACGAGGTTCGGTAGTGACTTGATCCGAAACTTCATGATCACTATCATAAGCTTCCACTTCAATTGGTGTAGGTGCCACAGGAACAACTTCTTGTGCCCTGCTACACACTTGTTGAAGTGACGGTTCAATAACCTCATCAAGTCTCCACCATCCTCCCACTCAATTCTTTCGAGACAAAGGACCCGATTCAAGAAACAATCCCTATTGCTTTCGGATCTGAATTAGGAGGTATACCCAACTGTTTTAGGTGTCCTATGAAGATGCATTTTATCCGCTTTGGGTTCGAGCTTATCAACCTGAAACTTTTTCACATAAGCGTCGCAGCCCCAAACTTTTAAGAAACGACAACTTAGGTTTCTCCAAACGGTGTCGTCTCAACGGAATTACGTGGTACCCTCTTAAAGTGAGTGCGGTTGTCTCTAATGTCTAACCCATGAACGATAGTGGTAATTCGATAAGAGACATCAAGGTACGCACCATATCCAATAGGGTGCTACTATGATGTTCGGACACACCATCACACTATGGTGTTTCAGGCGGTATTAATTGTGAAACAATTTCCACAATGTCTTAATTGTGTGCCAAAACTCGTAACTCAGATATTCATCTCTATGATCATATCATAGACATTTTATCCTCTTATCACGATGATCTTCAACTTCACTCTGAAATTACTTGAACCATTCAATAATTCAGACTTGTGTTTTATTAAGTAAATATACTCAGTATCTACTCAAATCATCCATGAAGTAAGAACATAACGATATTCACTGCATGCCTCAGCACTCATTGGACTGCACACATCAAAATGTGTTGCTTCTAACAAGTTGCTATCTTGTTCCATTTTACTGAAAACGAGGCTTTCAGTCATCTTGCCCATGTGGTATAATTTGCATATCTCAAGTGATCCAAAATCAAGTGAGTCCAAACGATCCATATGCATGGAGTTTCTCCATGCGTATACACCAATAGACATGGTTCACATGTCTCAAACTTTTCAAAAACGAGTGAGTCCAAAGATCCATCAACATGGAGCTTCTTCATGCGTTTTATACCAATATGACTTACATGTCAGTGCCACAAGTAAGTGGTACTATCATTACTATCTTATATCTTTTGGCATGAAAATGTGTATCACTACGATCGAGATTCAATAAACCATTCCTTTAGGTGCAAGACCACTGAAGGTATTATTCACATAAATAGAGTAACCATTATTCTCCTTAAATGAATAACCGTATTGCAACAGACATAATCCAATCATGTCTATGCTCAACGCAAACACCAAATGACAATTATTCAGGTTTAATACTAATCTTGATGGTAGAGGGAGCGTGCGATGTTTGATCACATCAAACTTGGAAACACTTCCAATCATATATCGTCAGCTCACCTTTAGCTAGTCTCCGTTTATTCCGTAGCTCTTTTATTTCGAGTTACTAACACTTAGCAACCGAACCGGTATCTAATACCCTGGTGCTACTAGGAGTACTAGTAAACTACACATTAACATAATGTATATCCAATATACTTCTATTGACCTTGCCAGCCTTCTCATCTACCAAGTATCTAGGGTAATTCCGCTCTAGTGACTATTCCCCTTATCACAGAAGCACTTAGTCTCGGGTTTGGGTTCAACCTTGGGTTTCTTCACTGGAGCAGCAGCTGATTTGCCGTTTCATGAAGTATCCCTTCTTGCCCTTGCCCTTCTTGAAACTAGTGGTTTCACCAACCATCAACAATTGATGCTCCTTCTTGATTTCTACTTTCGCAGTGTCAAACATCGTGAATACCTCAAGGATCATCATATCTATCCCTGATATGTTATAGTTCATCACGAAGCTCTAGCAGCTTGGTGGCAATGACTTTGGAGAAACATCACTATCTCACCTGGAAGATCAACTCCCACTCGATTCAAGTGATTGTTGCACTCGGACAATCTGAGCACAAGCTCAACGATTGAGCTTTTCTCCGTTATTTTGCAGGCTAAGAAAATCGTCGGAGGTCTCATACCTCTTGACGTGGGCACGAGCCTGAAATCCCAATTTCAGCCCTCGAAACATCTCATATGTTCCGTGACGTTTTGAAAACATCTTTGGTGCCTCAACTCTAAACCGTTTATCTGAACTATCACGTAGTTATCAAAACGTGTATGTCCGATGTTCGCAACATCCACAAATGACGTTTGGGGTTCAGCACACTGAGCGGTGCATTAAGGACATAAGCTTTCTACTGATCACATAATCGCTATTATCAACTTTCAACTATATTTTCTCTAGGAACATATCTAAACAGTGGAACTAAAGCGCGAGCTTATGACATAATTTGCAAAGATCTTTTGACTATGTTCAGGATAATTAAGTTCATCTTATGAACTCCCACTCAGATAGACATCCCTCTAGTCATCTAAGTGATTACATGATCCGAGTCAACTAGGCCGTGTCCGATCATCACGTGAGACGGACTAGTCATCATCGGTGAACATCTTCATGTTGATCGTATCTACTATACGACTCATGCTCGACCTTTCGGTCTCTTGTGTTCCGAGGCCATGTCTGTACATGCTAGGCTCGTCAAGTCAACCTAAGTGTTTCGCGTGTGTAAATCTGTCTTACACCCGTTGTATGTGAACGTAAGAATCCATCACACCCGATCATCATGTGGTGCTTCGAAACGACGAACTTTAGCAACGGTGCACATTAGGGGAGAACACTTCTTGAAATTGTTGTAAGGGATCATCTTATTTACTACCGTCGTTCTAAGTAAACAAGATGCATAAACATGATAAACATCACATGCAATCAAATAGTGACATGATATGGCCAATATCATTTTGCTCCTTTTGATCTCCATCTTCGGGGCTCCGTGATAATCATCGTCACCGGCATGACACCATGATCTCCATCATCATGATCTCCATCATCGTGTCTCCATGAAGTTGTCTCGCCAACTTATTACTTCTACTACTATGGCTACCGGTTAGCAATAAAGTAAAGTAATTACATGGCGTTGTTCAATGACACGCAGGTCATACAATAAATAAAGACAACTCCTATGGCTCCTGCCGGTTGTCATTCTCATCGACATGCAAGTCGTGAATCCTATTACAAGAACATGATCAATCTCATACATCACAGATCATTCATCACATTCTTCTTGGCCATATCACATCACATAGCATACCCTGCAAAAACAAGTTAGACGTCCTCTAATTGTTGTTTGCATGTTTTACGTGGCTGCTATGGGTTTCTAGCAAGAACGTTTCTTACCTACGCAAAACCACAACGTGATATGCCAATTGCTATTTACCCTTCATAAGGACCCTTTTCATCGAATCCGTTCTGACTAAAGTGGGAGAGACTGGCACCCGCTAGCCACCTTATGCACCAAGTGCATGTCAGTCGGTGGAACCTGTCTCACGTAAGAGTACGTGTAAGGTCGGTCCGGGCCGCTTCATCCCACAATACCGTCGAAACAAGATTGGACTAGTAACGGTAAGCATATTGAACAAAATCAACGCCCACAACTACTTTGTGTTCTACTCGTGCAAAGAATCTACGCAATAGACCTAGCTGATGATGCCACTGTTGGGGAACGTAGCAGAAATTCAAAATTTTCCTACGTGTCACCAAGATCTATCTATGGAGAAACCAGCAACGAGGGGAAGGAGAGTGCATCTACATACCTTTGTAGATCGCTAAGCGGAAGCGTTCAAGAGAACGGGGTTGAAGGAGTCGTACTCGTCGTTATCCAAATCACCGGAGATCCTAGTGCCGAACAGACGGCACCTCCGCGTTCAATACACGTACAGCCCGGTGACGTCTCCCATGCCTTGATCCAGCAAGGAGAGAGGGAGAGGTTGAGGAGGACTCCATCTAGCAGCAGCACAACGGCGTGGTGGTGGTGGAGGAGCGTGGCAATCCTGCAGGGCTTCGCCAAGCACCTGCGGAAGAGGAGGAGGTGTCACGGGAGGGAGGGAGGCGCCAGGGCTTCAGGTGCGGCTGCCCTTCCCTCCCCTCCCTTTATATAGGGGCAAGGGAGAGGGGGAAGGCGCAGCCTTGCCCCTTCCTCCAAGGAAGGGGTGCGGCCAAGGGGGGGGGGAGGAGTCCATCCTCCCCAAGGCACCTCGGAGGTGCCTTCCCCTTTGAGGACTCTCCCCTTTTTCTTATATCTTGGCGCATGGGCCTCTTGGGGCTGGTGCCCTTGGCCCATATAGGCCAAGGCGCACCCCCTACAGCCCATGTGCCCCCCCCGATGGACCCTCGGACCCCTTTCGGCACTCCCGGTACAATACCGATAAAGTGCGAAACTTTTCCGGCGACCAAAATAAGACTTCCCATATATAAATCTTTACCTCCGGACCATTCCGGAACTCCTCGTGATGTCCGGGATCTCTTCCAGGACTCCGAACAACATTCGGTAACCACATACAAACTTCCTTTATAACCCTAGCGTCATCGAACCTTAAGTGTGTAGACCCTACGGGTTCGGGAACCATGCAGACATGACCGAGACAACTCTCCGGTCAATAACCAACAGCGGGATCTGGATACCCATGTTGGCTCCCACATGTTCCACGATGATCTTGTCAGATGAACCACGATGTCAAGGACTCAATCGATCCCGTATACAATTCCCTTTGTCTAGCGGTATTATACTTGCCCGAGATTCGATCGTCGGTATACCGATACCTTGCTCAATCTCGTTACCAGCAAGTCTCTTTACTCGTTCCGTAACACATATCCCGTGATCAACCCCTTGGTCACATTGTGCACACTATGATGATGTCCTACCGAGTGGGCCCAGAGATATCTCTCCGTTTACGCGGAGTGACAAATCCCAGTCTCGATTCGTGCCAACCCAACAGACACTTTCGGAGATACCTGTAGTGCACCTTTATAGCCACCCAGTTACGTTGTGACGTTTGGTACACCCAAAGCATTCCTACGGTATCCGGGAGTTGCACAATCTCATGGTCTAAGGAAAAGATACTTGACATTAGAAAAGCTTCAGCATACGAACTACACGATCTCTATGCTAGGCTTAGGATTGGGTCTTGTCCATCACATCATTCTCCTAATGATGTGATCCTGTTATCAATGATATCCAATGTCCATGGTCAGGAAACCGTAACCATCTATTGATCAACGAGCTAGTCAACTAGAGGCTTACTAGGGACATGGTGTTGTCTATGTATCCACACATGTATCTGAGTTTCCTATCAATACAATTATAGCATGGATAATAAACGATTATCATGAACGAGGAAATATAATAATAACTTATTTATTATTGCCTCTAGGGCATATTTCCAACATTTTTTTCATACTTTAAGAGCAAGCTTTCGACTTTATCTATCAATTAAACAAAACATATCAAATGAAAAAGACGAAACAATGCAAACAACGAAGAGACACCACAGGAAACACTAAGTTACATCGAGGACATTCAAAAGTCGTATCTAGGTTGACATTTTGCATCCTGGCATTTTGTCATAATTGTAACAATAGAAGACCAAATTTGCATAACTTGGACTAACCTCAAAGTTTTCGGTAAGCCAAGTCGTTGGATGCATTGTGGGCACGGGACGTGCTCTTTGCAAGGCATATCGCTGAATCACTGCATCGTTTTTTTCGAGAGTACGCCTAGGCGTACCATAGCTTTATAGAAGGCAGAATTTGAGTTACAAGAAACTACACTCGCTGCGAACAACAAGCATAGCACAAACACCACACCGAAGCCAAACCAAAGACGGCCAACACCGCAAAGCAAGCTACAAAGCAAAGAGCCTATCCTCATCTACACACAACACCGCGTCTCGACTGAAACCGAACATCTCCAAAGAACACCAACTCCCACAACACTTCACTTGTCGACGCACCATCCACTCTTATCGCCTAGAATAAGTGGCGAGTGGGTGGCAGGACTCGATCCGATCCGAGGAAGATGCAATCTTGGACACACCGGCGACGGGCGTACATAGCGCCGCAGAGCATCAATGAGGACAACGGCGAACACCGGAGGAGAGCGACGAGGAGCCGGTCATGTCTCCAAACACAATGCTCTCAATAGAGGAACGACGTCGAGGACGCCGCCATTGTGCTGATCCAACCGAATCAAAGGCTTTCGCCCGGAGACCACCACAACTCCAAGTAAGCGAGGTACATGCCGAACACGCCTCAACGACGCCTCCAAGGAGGGGAATGACATCCATGGGTGCCATCGCCATCGGCCGATGGAAGTCGTGCAAGATTTTCATCCGCGCGTCGCACACCACCACACCACCTAGACTTTGGCAACACCGTCCAAGAAGCTTCACACTGCCGCCACCGCAACGCTTCACCAAACGTAGCTGCAAAGCCGAGAGCAGACGACCGAACACACGACAAGGAGCACACCAGCCACACCATCAGGGCCTCGCCTGGACAAGGAACCGCAGCCATCCCACACCTCCGGCAAGGCCCAAAATGCCAGCAACAACCATCGCCCACTCCAAGGGACAGCCTTGCGACGGCTGGACCCGCATCTCCATGAAGCCAAGCTGCACCACCGGGAAAGCACCGCCGCTCATCACACCGCACAGAGGTAGCCGGTCGCTCGCTGCTCGCCAAGACTCCATCTTGGCCGAGCCTCACAAAGCCGACTTCACCACCTGGCCGCGGAATCACCGCGCTGCCTCCGGACGGTGCCGCAGCCACCCAACCACGCCAACGCCTTGCTGCCGACTCCTGTCTGGCCCGCCGCACCGCAGGGCCTCCTGCCGAGCTCCGACCGCCGCTCCCCACCTCCGACCGCCGCACACCAGCCACACCATCAGCGCCTCACTGCATCGTTGTCAATACCATGGGAGGAAGTTGGCCATAAGCACAAAAGAGGAGGACTAGAGAATCATCTACAAAACACATGTGACATCAACCACCTGCAAAAAAAGAAGGCCAAAGTGCCAGGTGACATTCGCCAAAATGAGAACCGTTAATCCACATGATTGACACACATATGCTCCAAAGTATCGACCACGGACCACCACCGGGCCATGTTAGGCCAACTCCACCGCACGACCCTAAAACTCACCCCATTTTGTCCGGATTTTGTCCGTATGGGGTAGAAATAGGGAGAGAAAATGCCGGACAGAGGCCGGACAAACTCGCTGCACGCAGCGCTGCTACCCCATTTTTACCCCATTTCACCAGCTGTCCGTCCTCGTCATTTCTTCAAACACGTAGCAGGCATAGAGAACTCGCCGCCGCGGCCGCCTCGTCCGCCCAAGCTCGCCGCCGCGCCCCGCGCCCGGGCCAGGCCGCCCGGGCCGCCGCGCCCCGTGCCCGTGCCAGGCCGCCCGTGCTGCCGCGCCCGCGCACGCCGCCCGACGCCCGCGCGCCGCGCCCGGGCGCCAGCGCCATGGCTGCCTGCGGCCGCACACCGCGCCCGTGCGCCCGCGCCATGGCTGCCCGCGGTGGAGTTGGCCGTTCTGTAGGGGCATGAAGAGCAGCCCGGCGCCCGGAGAGGCGCGACCTTCTCCCCCTCGCGGTGGCGCCTGTCGCTCCGGCGCCCGGAGAGGCGCAGCTAGAAGTAGCAGAAGGCGAGGCCGTCGAGCCGGGCCAGCGCCGGGAGCGCGTCGGGTAGTGGGTGTACGAGGTGCGCGTGCCCGGGATCTTGGTGAAGTACTCCCCGCTCCCCTGGGCCAGGCCGGACACAACCGGCGCCACGACCCCTCCCCCGGCGCGACGCGTGCCGTTGGCCGCGCCAGCGGCCGCAGAGAGCGGCGCTGCCCTCTTCTCGTCCCGCTCCAGCCGGTACGCGAGCAGCTCGGCCGCGGTGGCGTTCTTTGAGCATTTCCGACGGGCTTGGCAGAGGCATGGGAGGCGGCGGCGAGTAGGAGAAGGAGCGTGGAGAGGGAGAGCAAAGGCGGAGGCGCCATGGGTGTGAACTGGAGGGGGGCCGGTGCTACTGATGTACTAGAGTGGCGTGGTGCGCGTGCTGGGCAGGTACAGAAAAAGAGAAAAAGAGAGACTGACAGGTGGGGTCGAGGGCGGACACAGACGGACGACGAGGATGCGAAGACGTCCGCTTTCCGTCCGCTTTGGCCCCAAACCGAGAGCAACTTTGGTCTGGAAATGAGGCAAAAGCGGACACGGACCGGACGAAACGTCCATATGCTCCCATGCGGTGGGTCGTTCGGTTTGTCCGTTTTACCCCAAAGAGACACAAACTGACGATTTGGGGTAAAAATGGGTCACGTGGTGGAGTTGGCCTTAGCCGCAATTATATCTGGCCATGGGCCGGGCCTGAAAAAGCCCACGGCAGAAAACTGAGGCCCAGGCCCTCCCAGGCCTATCACTGGGCCTAATTTTCAAGCCCAAGCCCGACCCATCTGGTAAAAAGCCCTAAAAAGCCCTTAGGGCTTAGGGCCGTGGGCCGGGCCTCTTCCTTAAAATGCCAATATGCCAAGCCCAAGCCCGTCCAGGCCCTACTGGTGGGCTCAAAAGTCAGGCCCAAGCCCGGCCCATGGGCAAGCCCATCGGGCCTAGGCCCTGGATTTTAGGGCCGGGCCTGGGTGGGCCGACAGGGCCGGGCCTGAGATGGCCAGGACTAGCCGCAATAGAGCATGGATAGAAGAAGAATCGTACTTTTATTTCGTACAACACGGCCTCCACCATTGAGGCGTCATGGCGTACGACACGCAAACATAGCATAAGAATGGCGTAAGCCGCACTCCAGACATTGACATGCTGTTCTCTATCCTGCAACCGTCGGAGACGAGTGGGACTAGTCCTGACCATCTCAGGCCCGGCCCTGTCGGCCCACCCAAGCCCGACCCTAAAATCCAGGGCCTAGGCCCGATGGGCTTGCCCATGGGCCGGGCTTTTGAGCCCACCAGTAGGGCCTGGACGGGATTGGCTTGGCATATTGGCATTTTAAGGAAGAGGCCCGGCCCACGGCCCTAAGCCTTAAGGGCTTTTTAGGGCTTTTTACCAGATGGGCCGGGCTTGGGCTTGAAAATTAGGCCCAGTGATAGGCCTGGGAGGGCCTGGGCCTCAGTTTTCTGCCGTGGGCTTTTTCAGGCCCGGCCCAAGCCCGGCCCGGCCCGGCCCATGGCCAGATATAAGTGGGACCACCGGAAACAGCTCCCAGATGTCGTCGGGCTGCTAGTTTTTGTTCTCGTGGGCCAGTTCCATCCGTTAGCCCACGGGCCGTGTCTTGGGCCCGCTTCTCGCTCCCTCTCAGAGTCCTCGTCTCCCGCGGTTCGGGGAGGAAGAGAGAGACCCGATCGAGTCGATCGATCTCTTCCGTGGCATCTCCGCCCTCTCCCTCCATCACCTCGCCCACGCGTTCATTCCTTTACCACGCCATGACGCGCGCCGCTTCCTTCTCCCATCGCTCTCGGCAGCAACAGCAGCATCTAGGCAAGCGCAGCGTCCACGGCTCGGGAGAGCACGATGCGCAGGTAAGCCCGCCGCGCACACGCACGCTGTTTCATGCCGCCGCGCGTCGTCTCTTTGGTTTCCTGACCGACTATGTTTTGATCCGTGCGTGCACGTGTTTAGCTCCGAGGAGGTGGCAGCGGCGGAGGGTTCAGGCGCGCCGGGCTCTTCCCCGGAGCCCCCCGGCGGGGCAGGATCGGGGGGATGCGAGGTAGGCTCGCGGCCGCACGACTCGGAAGGAGACGGGCGCACGGCGGTGCAGGTCACGGTCACGCCGATGCCGCCGCCGCCGGCTCCGGATAAATCGGCGGCGCCTGAGGCGAGGGCGGAGAATTTGGCGGCACCCACAGCACCGGAGGCGAGAGCAGGGAGTGTGACGGCATCGGCGGCACCTGAGGTGAGAGCGGAGAGTGTGGCGGCATCCGCGGCGTCTGAGGTGAGGGCGGAGAGTGTGACGGCATCGGCGGCGCCTGAGGTGAGAGCGGCGAGTGCGACGCCATCGGCCGCACCTGAGGTGAGAGTGGAGAATTTGCCTGCGACTGCGCCTGCGCACCCGCAACCGGGGCCGAGGCCGAGGCGGCGGTGGTGGTCGGGGATCCCGTGGACGAGGCTGGTGCTCGGAGGCCTGCTAGTGGCGGCGGTCGGCTATGCCTTCTACAAATGGGGGCTCCCCCTCTTATCAGACAAGGTTCTTCGTCCCCCCCATCCCAGCCTTCTATTCTACTACTGTACTAGTACTCCTACTATTCTACAGATTTGGTTGTTTTTCTTTAGTAATTTCACTCCTGTTTGACACGTGATTGTGTCTCCTGGGGAACCCATGTGGTTAACTCAATGGAATCTCTAGTTCATTCATCCAAACAATTCCCAGACAGTACATAAGCACATGCCATTTCTGTTTTGTACACTGATGATGCCATCAGGATTCTGGACTCTGCTGAACTGCTCATGCTCTACACTCTAATTTCGCTAATCTTTTTATCTGCATGTTGGAGTCTTTGATCTGCTTTTACGGCATGATGTTGCATTGTAGGTGCTCCTGCCGATCATGCGATGGGAGGCGACATCTTTCGGGCGCCCGGTGCTGGCCCTTGTGCTGGTCATGTCCATGTCCGTCTTCCCTACCGTGTTCCTGCCTTCTTTCCCGTCCATGTGGTTGACAGGGATAATATTCGGCTACGGCCTGGGCCTCTTGATCATCCTGGTTGGCACCGGCATAGGCATGTCCATACCGTACTGGATCGGCTCGCTGTTCCTCCATCGCATTCATGTAATATTCATCATATCTCCACTTCATAAAATATGAGTATGATAGTGTGCCCTGAATTCTAGCCTGCATCTGTTTCCGAATGCATTGCAGGGATGGTTAGAGAAGAAATGGCCTCAGCAGATGGCTCTGATCAAACTGGCTGGGAGAGGGGGCTGGTTCCAGCAGTTCCGGGTGGTTGCGCTGTTACGACTCTCGCCGTTCCCTTATGTGATGCTCAACTATGTTGCAACCGTCACCCAGATCAAGTTCACCCCTTACATTTGTGGCTCGGTTGTTGGAATGGTACCTGACGCGTTGGTCAACATCTACAGGTATGATTCAGAGTTCAGATATCCAGCACCATAAATAGGAGATCGGATACTCCCTCCTAACCAAGATAATTTTGAGCAGTGGCCGGCTGATTCTCGCACTGGCGGACCTGAAGTATGACCAGCGTCGGATGACAACAGTGGAGATAGTGTACAACGTCATCTCTGCCATCGTCGCCGTTCTTATCGGGGTCGGGTTTACGGTCTACGCGAGAAGAGCCTTGGATGGCATACAAAGCGCGGAAGGCGCGCAGCAACCTGAACCTGCTGTCGTCCCTGCTGTCCCGGCGCCGGAGCTCAGTGATCGCCATCGAAGTTCCAGCTCTGTGCCAGTTGATGTTGTGTAGTGGCATACTGGCATGCAGTGGATTCTTTAACCGGATGAAGAACTGCAGGTGGTTGAAAGATCCAGCCAGGGTTTTACAGAATGTTCTGCACTCTGCCGCAGCACTTGTGTTGGTTGGGTCGGGTGTGAAAGATCAAGACTTCGTGGGTTCTTTCTTCTAACCTGGAACAATGTGGATTTACCTGACCGGATTTATTCAGTTGGAAAACATACACGAATTGCAGAAGGAAAACACGGTGACGGTTAGGCTCCGCCTGGTGTCGCGGTAGCTTCTCATAAGCATTTGTTTCATTTTGTGAATATATGACAGTTAGAAAGATCTCTTTCTTAGAAATAACAGAGAATTCTTGCTTGGATTGGTGTAGAGATTGTTTGTGACTCTTGCCTTTCTAGTATCCGTCCTCTTACTTTGAATCAGTTCCTTACAGACTCCAGAGTTTGTTCAGGGTTTCAGGCGCGCATTACGCTTCTTCCAAATTTGTGTCCTGCTATCAGGTAACCATGCTGAACTGTTGGAGTGTTGGTGCACGTCTAGTTGTTTCACCAGCCCTTTCCCCCTGGAAGGAGATTGAAACTGAAACTGCATGTTTGCTAGCTGAAAGGCTGAAACTGACAGGCATTGGCTTTGAACATCCACGAGACGTGAGACGTGAGGCTTTCGTGCGTCCCAAAAATTCTTAGCATGTGCAGTGGCCGCGCGCACATACGTGGTCGTGCCATTACGTGACGTAATTGTGTCGTGGTGTGCTTGCTCTGTACTTGTGTACATCCTCGGTTTCCTGCTCATGGATCGACGATGTAACCGAACGTCAATGAAACAAGTTAAAGCCAGCAGCACGTACAGCACGGTCTCATGCAAATTTTTTTCTTCCAAAAACGAATCGCAAGTTGCCTCAATTAACGTACGCAAAAGCACTCGGCAGTACAGCTACAGCGAGTCGGCAACATTCTTCTTGCCAAGCCATGTGCACGCATGACTCATCTTCAGGAGCAATCCTTACATGATTACAGCATCGTGAAGATGCTTTGCTATAGCTCGAGCCTTACATGCAGCGCATGATTACAGTATCGGGAAGACGATTTGCTAGCTCGTGCGTGCATGATGAGTTGATGACCATCCGCAGGCTGTCGATGGTGTGGTGTGGTGAGGCGATCAGCAGGGGGAGCCGGCGCCGGAGCCGGCGGAGAGGCTCCTCTCGAGGTAGAAAGCCCGCAGCCTGGCGGTGCGGCTGGCGCCGCCGCTGGCGGAGTGGGACAGCGCCGGGAGCCCCCACTGCGAGGAGAACACGATGGCGGGGCACTCGGCGGCGCACGCGATCCGCCGCACCAGCTCCGCCAGCAGCGCGGCCGCCCGCCGCGCCGGCGCCAGGAGCACCAGCCGCATCAGCAGCCTCACCCCACGCCTGCGCTGCGCCATCCGGAACAGCACCGGCACCGCCTTCTTTCCCGACAGCCTCCTCCGCAGCCGCAGCGGTCGCCTCGCCCTCGTCCACCTGGCGGCCGACGCCGACGCCGCCACCTCCTGGCCGCCGTCGCCGTCGTCGTTGCAGAGCTCGCCGCGGAGCCGCTGGTAGCGGCACATCGGCAGCTGGTCCCTCGCCGTGAGCACCTCGAGACCCATGTGAGGTGAGCTAGCTAAGGTGGCAGCTAAGTTAACCAACCGGCCGGTCGCAGACGAGTGAGAGAGCTGTGAGCTGTAGGAAGCATGGGGAGCAAGCGAGCCTCCGGGCGCTGGTATATATAGGTGCGGACGAAGTTCGATTATTGCGCGTTGGCACATGGGGAGGAACCGTGCCGGGCGATGGAGGGCGCGCCGTGGCATGGCATGCAAGTTGGATCGGAGCAGCATAAGAAAATGGCGCGGCAACGACCGAGCGGCGCCTACGGCCTGATTCCCTTTTGACGCATGCTTTCCGCTAGCTACCAGCATTATACTACGCCACGCATGCCTATAATTTAGCTCTTAGCTCTGCGCTCTCATCTCCATGCGAGCTAAAGCTTCATCATGTTATATTGATCTTCATGCATGCTTGCATCATGTTACGGTCAGGCCTAATTTAAATTTGGCTTGAAAATAATTCGAATCTGGCCCAAAATTTCGAGATTATAAAATTTTAGTCCCACCAAATTACCGAAACATAGGAGATTTCGAACGCTGGATTGGAAGGATAGGAGAAGGGGGAGGGAGTGGAACGAAGAGGGACAAGCCCGCGACATCGAGTCGGAAGATTGAACGAAGAGGGACAAGCCCGCGACATCGAGTCGGAAGATTGAACGAAGAGGGACAAGCCTGCGACATCGAGTCGGAAGGTGGATGGAGTAGTGCATTAACGGTGATTAGGTCACCAACGAAATGCGACGACAACCGGCATCAGATAGTAGTGGTAATAAGCCCATCTGATGAAGGATTTGCTGTGTGTGGTGGTGCCCTAGCTCGACAATGGCGGCAGAAGGAGGATGAGGAGTAGGAATGTGTGTGCAGTGAGAAGAAAATGGGAGGAGGTGGGAAGACAAGGCGGCCGGAGGCAGAGGCGGGACGATCGCAGGCAAAGCCGAGGAGGATGGAGCATGCATGCCTTAATATGAGTTTTAAAACTAAACAATGGACATAAGACACAGTAAGAGGTCTTAGCATGTGTGCAGTTGACCGTTAAGGATTATGATAACTATATTAACTAGTGGGTGCAAAAGTGTATAGACAGACATTGGTGAAGCCGATGACCCTATTTGTCTTGCAAACATATAATTTTAGATCTCATATTATTGTTTCTATAACATATTGTATTGATGTAACTATGTCAAGCTAATAGAGGTTACCACTCACCATGAAAAAACACATAGTTAGTTATTTTCTCACGAATCATTCAGATTGTGGAAGTCCATAAAATTTAGGAAATCATAATGAACATAGTGAAATCTCTCATGGATGTTTTTGCTGTGAACTTTCTAAAAAATGACTTCTAGTTGAATACATGAAATTTAAAGTCTGTGTTTTCGTACAAGACGTAGCACATATATGGACCACCACAGCTCGTACCGTTTCTGCGAGAGCACAAAAAAGTAACATGGCGTACCGTGAGAGCATATTCTTTGATTTGATCTCTATTATTGTGATGATTGATACGATAATTGCATGACCACTTCACAAGATTGTTTACATGCAATTGGCACATTTTTTCCATTGCCGTAGGGCAAAGAAACCACTTGCTTTTTGCCAAATAACCAGAGCATGGCCTCATCACTGGAGATGCACCCCGGCCTTGATCATACTTTGAAATATTAACAATGCGCGATAAAATTGTTGGAACATCCTCCCTAACCAGTAGGAATGCATCATGCTGGAATCCATTAACGTACTGGATGCATGATAATAAAGATGAATATGCTAGTTAGGTTTTATGGTTTAAGTTGGCATGTGCCATCATTAGCAAGCAAAAGAAAGGTCACTAGGGACCAACAGTAATCATGGTCAATGATTGGCGTTAGGGCGGCTCGAATGATTGATTAGAATGGAATATTGTTAATTACTACTCTTTGACAGCTAGTTATAATTTAAAACTAACATCCCTTCCTATTAGAATATAAGGATACAGTTGCTTTAGAACCTTTGCATAAGTGTAGCGTACCCATAAACTGGACCGTTCACTTGTTCTGACTAAATTAACTAAGCAGGGTAACTCACACATTTTAGTGAACTACTTCCTCCATCCCATGATATGAGATCGTTTTTCAAGCTATCTTATGTTATGGGACGGAGGGAGTGTCATTTAAAATATAGTGTTAAGTACTACTCAACTTTGACCATCGGTATGTCAAAAGTACATTGCAATTGGTCAAAGTGAAAAAACTATTTGTAGATTTACTGATTCATAAAAACTTACAACACTCCTTTGCTACATCTTTTATAATATACAAGCAAACAACAAAACTTGTTGACAGAGATCACCAGTGACCTCACCAAAACCATGAATAGAAGACAACAAGCAGCTCGGCAGAGAATAAGATTTTATTTATAGGTAAGAGGCACTTGCCCGGCTTTGGCAAACAAAAGCCTTATAATTTTACAACAAGTAGTTCGACATGAATAAAATATAGTGTTAAGTACCACTCAACTTTGACAATCGGTATATCAAAAGTACATTGCAATTGGTCAAGTGAAAAACTATTTGTAGATTTACTGATTCATAAAAACTTACAATACTCATTTGCTACATCTTTTATAATATATTTTCTTTGTCCTAAAATATAAGAACATTTTCAACACTACACTAGTGTCAAAAACATTCTTATATTATGGGACGGAGGGAGTACAAGCAGACAACAAAACTGCTGACAGACCACCAGTGACCTGACCAAAACCATGAATAGAAGACAACGAGCAGCTCGGCAGAGAATAAGATTTTATTTATAGGTAAGAGGCACTTGCCCGTCTTTGGCGAACAAAAGCCTTATGATTTTACAACAAGTAGTTCGACATGAATAAAAGACACACCGATAAGTTTGATACAAACCCTGCAGGATCCTTGGCTTAGGGAATCACCAAGGCGGACCTACAAATCGCACACATCAGTCCGGGCCGTATTGTTCGGACCACGGAAGCCATCCAACGTTGACCTGTATCGGTCCGCGGCGTGGTCCAGACGCGATTTCTCTCGCAAACCAGAGAAAAAAAATGAGGAAGGTTTGCGGGAGTCCGGACCGATCCCACGCCTGCTTCCGATCGTCCTGGCCCACCAAAAAAACCTCCCCCTCTCGCGTGCGCATCCCGCCCGATGCTAATTGCTCACATTGAAGGCGGCTCAGAGCGGACGTGACCTCTCAGTGCCTCCGCCATTGAAGTGGCTCGCCGGCCGAGGGCACTGCACGCTGCACGTCAGGCTGAACACGCTTCCTTGCCGCATTCATACGCCTCCATTAAACACGCGTGGAAGTCGAGAAACCTACTACAGCCACACGTCCGTTCATGACCGGACCGGCATTAAACGCAACGCTGGTCGAGGTCCTCTCGCACGTCCTCTATTTAAAAGAGGCCAAACGCCGGGCAAGAATCACACCCCTCCGCTGCTCTCGCATCTCCTCCTTCACCACTCTTCTGATGGCTTCCAAAGAGCAGTTCTCCGGCATGCAACCTGGCTAGGTAACCCGCCAAGCCCGCCGGATATGAGCGAGACAGCTCACTGCTCCACCTCCCGTGCCTGACCCGATGGAGCAAGTTGCCGCCCCAAGTCGCCGCGTGGTTCAGCAACTTGCCGCTTCAGGCCCACTCAATGAGGAGTGGCGACTTGCCCCATGCCGGCACGTCGGGGAGCACGTCAGAATGGGCGTCATCGTTGCTGTCGACGACCGCGCCTCCCGTGTCTGCGACCGTGCCATGCAGGCAGAGACAGAAGACAGGTGCGTGGAGAGCGATGAGTCGGTGGCCGGCGACTCCGCGTCCGCCGCCATCGTCGAGGAGAATTAAAACACGGGAGTCCGCCGCCGCTTGGGTCTCATGAAGGTCACCGCCTAGGTGACGCCGGTGTACACAACCCGTGTCTTGCCCGGTTCTTCTCTTTCAAGGACCTCCGTCAATCCCACATAGGGCTGCAAGAAAAGCTCGAGGCTCGTGAGCTGCTCGAGATCGACTCGTATTTTGACTCGACTAGAGATCGACTCGAAAAGAAATGAGTTGAGTATGAACACTATATGTAGCTCGATAGAAAAATGAGTTAATCTTGAGCCAACACTAGCTCGCTCGATTTTAGCTTGATAGCTCGATGTCATATAACAATATCAAATAATCTTGATGTATATTTAAAGAAAATAGGATAATTTATTGCCATATATGTCGTGTATAATTTTTCTCAGTTTTACCTAGTAGGACATGAAGGCCTAATTAAATAGGAGAAATTTAGCCTCAATTTGGTGCATGGTAAGTCATGTGTCAAATATCCTATTATTCTCAGCCAAAGTTTAAGAGTAGACGCATCTCCATTTTTCTTTCTTTCTAGTTCATTGATTCCTATTTATCAAGTGGTAGTCTTTAATTGAGAGAGAATAAGTAAAATTCTATAGTGGTTTTGTATGTTGCGTTGTAGGCCATAATGTTTAAAAAATTGCCTTAGATTAGTCATAAAATCATCTTATAATTTAGCTCGAAACTAGCTCGAGATCGGCTCGAGATCGATACAAGCTGAGCACGAGCCACTTTTTATGGCTCGACCTTGAACTTCACTCAGTTTGAGCTCGCTCGAATTTTAGTATAATTTGAGCTGAGCCTAGTCCAGCTCGCTCGAACTCGACTCGTTTGCAGCCCTAATCCCACATGGGCTCCACAGAAGCGGAGGCGCTGCCTTCCCCTCCCGCTGAAGCATCAGCCGGGGGTTCCACCCCGATGAGTGGTAGGGAAGCGAGCCGTCCTGACGCATATACCTCCGGGGTGGTAGGAAAGCGAGCCGTCCTGACGCATATACCTCCGGGGCTCCCGGCAGTCCGGTGATCGGGCTGCCGGACATGAGGAAGACAAAGGGGTCCGCCGCCGGCGATTTAGATAAGGTATTATTATACCTCCAGAGCCGGACTAGCACCGTTGATGTAAATGTACTGAAATCCGTCATGTTTATACGAAAATCCGGCATTTTTATATGAGATCCGTCATGTTTATTTGAAATCCGGTCGTGTCTGCACGAATTTCATCCGATTGATTTGAGTTGTTGTGAAAATGTATATGGCTACAGTTAGATGACGTCCTTCCGCATCCGTGTCCACAGACTGGTCTTCCTTATCCGTGGACGGATGCGAGTGAATTTTTATGGGTTGCCGTTGAAGATGCCCTTAAGCCGAAAAGATAAACAGAAGGAAGATATGAACATGCACCACTTCTGATGGCTCATTCCGTAGTTCTTTCCTTGCGGGATCATTCCTTAGCTAAATAGACAAGTATGCATCATATAAAAGTGGTCAAAAAGATCTACAAATCTCTTTCTAAGAAACACCATGCTTCCGGCCTCGTCTGAGTTGAATAGGCCTTCCACCGCCAGCTCAAGGACATGTTCTTGTGCATAGCGAGCTCCCCGGCCCAACAAGGTGGCTGTTGAAAAATGGTCAAAAGAGAGGTGGCCGTTGACAACGAGTGGTGTCTACTCTTCTGCTGCATGTACGTGTTCATCGTCTGGGGCGTCAGAGCATCTACAACCGGGCATTACAAACCAGCCACAAATGCCTGGATAGGCAGTCACGCCTGGACAAGCAGTCTGGCCAAAAAAAAAAAACCAATCCACTCGAATGCCTCAACTTGGTCTCAAACGCCCGGGTTGTCCGACGACTCTCATGGCCTCATATCCAGTCCAAATGTAGAACGGATATGGGATGGCTCGAACACGTCCGGGCATGTCCGCCACGTCAGCCCGGTCCACCTATCCCACTCCGTCCCCACAAAACCCCCAATCCAAAACCCCGCTCAGTTCACTCCGATCTCACTCCATCTCTTCTTCTCCCCTACTCCGATTTATCCCATTTTGATCCACTCCAACGACTCCGGCGACCATGTCGAGCGCTGGCAACCGCTCTGACTCTGACCTCGATGTTGATGAGGAGCTGGCCCTTCGCATTGCCCTCGAGAGGTCCAAGGTGGACATAGGGGGCAGTTTCGAATCTACCGCCTCGCCTCTCCCTCACCGGCACAGCGCGAACGCCGGAGCTGGCTCCTCCCGGCTCGCATGCATATACATGTATTTTATTTTATTACCATCATTTGTGTTGAGTTTCATTCATATACATGTATTGACCCACTTCTTTAGATTAGATGTGGGAGATGCGGGATGAACTCCTACCACATGATCACATACGAGCAATTCAAGAGGAATTGGCGGGATTCTTTCTTGACCACGTCATAAATAAAGACGAAGAATACCATGTGGAAGTTCCAATAGACCTTAGATGTTAGGGTTTGTAAGAGATCTTATATTGTATATATGTAGCTAGTGGCGTGGGATAGATATACGGAAACTTGTTGTTCGACCAATCTCACGGAGAAAGAGAGGTCGATCACTTCTCTCTGTATATGTTCATGACGATCATGTGTACTTAATGGTTCCTTCATTTGCTTACTAGTTAGCGTGTCGAGTTCTCTCTATACGTATGGTAGCTAGCGTCGACCAAGCACGGAGACAAGAGAGGTCACTTCTCTCTAGCTATCAGCTATCTAACACAATATATGAAACCCCATAATAATTAACCCTCCAAAACCCGCTAACCCCCCCCCCCTTCAAAGAAAAAAACAAAAATCCCAGCTCCTGAGCTGCTGACGCGTGGATGCCATTTGGTCCCGGTTGGTGTTACCAACCGGGACTAAAGGCCCTCCTGCCTGGGCTCGCCGCATCGGCCACGTGGAGCACCATCTGTCCCGGTTCGTAAGCGAACCGGGACTAGAGGTGTTGGGCTTTAGTCTCGACCCGTTAGTCCTGATTCCAGAACCGGGGCTAATGGGCCTCTGGAACCGGGACAAATGGCCCATTTTCTACTAGTGATAGCAGTCCTCGAATACCGCCGACGCCGCACCCGCTGATTGTCCTCCTTCCTGCATGCTCTCAATCACCTCCATATTATCTGAGTTGATGATTAAAGAAATAAAAAACATGATGAATTTCCTTTTTAATTAAAATTGATGCTTATTTATTAATAACCTTTGGAAATGGCTAGGAGCCAGTAGACTGAAATTTCCTTTAGGACCGTCGATTTTGGTACGATCAATCTCAAGCGCTAGATAAAAAAAAGAACGGTTTGGATTACGTCTTGTTCCTCCTTCCTAAAAACAGGTCGCTCGTGTTCTTCTTCCTCCGCCGCCCGCTACAGCCCCTGTGGCCGGCGGCGCCCCCGTGACCGCCTCGCTGCATCGTGCTCCCTTGAACCGCCCCCATCGACGGTCTTGCCATTGCCCCCGGCCATCCCTCTAGCCCCGGGGGATGACCGGTTTTTCTTCGGCGAACTTGCACCACGACGTGTGGCCACCCCCACCACTGCCGTGATGCCTCCCCACCCCTCACCCTAAGATAGATGATGGGGTAGCCTGCCAACGAGCTTCTTCCTCTCCTCCAGCGAGTTTCTTCCTCCTATCCGGCTGTTTCTCCCTTGTAGCGAAATCGACTGACCCAAATCCAAAGTCAGGCGTCTGGCATGTAGGTTTTTTCCAGTTTTGCTAAAGCACATCTAGATATGCTCTAAGTATTGCACATCTAAGTCCTATGTCATTGATTTTATGCTAAGATTCATACAAGGATTTTATTTTGTCTTTTTTATTTTTCTTTCTAATTTGATTGAATCACTTAGATGTGCAATAACTAGAGCACGTCTAGATGTGACTAGACAGACCTTTTTTTGCGGGGGACATGTCGCTATTGTGATAACCTTTTTCAAGTAAGCTCAACTTCTTGAGCGACGACTGTCCGTCCGAAACTAGGAGTCCGTTGTGGATCGGCCAGTGTCTGGCACAACCGTTTCTGTGTGCAGTTTCTTATCATTGCAACCAAGCTACCTTGGCCGGGTGAGCCACCCTGCATGCGTTCGAAAGGCCGAGAATATTTCGGTTACACCGGCGTCACTCTCGCGTGTAGCTCCGAGCAACCACATCCTGTTGCTTGTCGCAGGTTGACACTCCTCACTCACGTACTCGATATAAAAGGGAGCCCAACGGCGCCAAAGCATCTACGTAGCTCGTAAATCTCCTCGTCGAATCAGCCGGCCGGTGGCTCCATGGATTCCGGTGTATCGTCGAATCAGCCGGCCGGCGGCTCCATGGATTCCGGTGCGATAAGCGTCCAAATGCCCGTGACCGGCCAAGAATGCCCGCCTCAGGAAGCGAAGCCAGTCAAGGGCAAGTCGCCGGTGGACAAGACGCTGTCGGGCGCGTCGGACCTGCTGAAGCTGCTCCCGACGGGCACGGTGATGGCGTTCCAGGCGCTGGCGCCGTCCTTCACCAACCACGGCGTCTGCCACACGGCCAACGGGTACCTGGTGCTGGCGCTCATCGGCGCCTGCGCGCTCTCCTGCGTGCTCCTCTCCTTCACGGACAGCCTCGTCGGCAGCGACGGCAAGCTCTACTACGGCATCGCCACGTTCCGGTCCTTCTACCCGTTCAACTTCGCCGGCGCGGCCGCCGAGCGGGACGCCATGTTCAACGACCTGGGCCGGTTCAGGCTCACCGGGCTGGACTTCGTGCACGCCGTCTTCTCCGCGGTCGTGTTCCTGGCCGTGGCATTCTCCGACGCCAGCATACAGAGCTGCCTGTTTCCGGATGCCGGCGCGGACGTGAGGGAGCTGCTGGTGAACCTGCCGCTCGGGGCGGGGTTCCTGTCCAGCGTGGTGTTCATGATCTTCCCCACCACCAGGAAGAGCGTCGGCTACACGGACATGACGCCCCACTCCCATTCGCAGTGAAGTGAAGCACGTACCAAGATATACGTATCTCCATCGGAAACATATGAAAACCACGAATGCAAAGACTCATGCTAGCATCATGAGAGGGTGAAAAGGATAGTACATCTACATGGCAACAAACGCTTGTACGATAGAAACATGTATGAGATGTAAAGGAAAGGAATCAATGAATCATGCCCTTGAACGTCAGTATATGTATGTCAGCATGGCCATTGCCATCCTCATACGTATTGCCATTGTTGCCATGATCAACCGTTGATTTAAGGACTATTGTTGCCCCTTGAACAGCTGTTGATTAGAAAATCTAGTTGGGAATGAAAAATACTTTGCCGCGATACTGAAATTTGCGAGTGCCTATTTGCCAGCTAACGTATTCTTTTTTGGCGTTAGTCAATACCGTTGATCATCATCCAACGGCCACGATCACCTCGCACTTTTCATCTTCAACCTCCCCTTCTTCTCCTCACGGAGCTGCCCACGTACCCCACCCCACCCCAACCCAACCCAACTGCCTGCGTCCACCCCTGTGGCCGGCTAGCGCTGTTGTGCACCGCCCCACCCTCGCCTCAACCTCCCCTGACCATCGTTGCTTGCCGCCACCGCGACAATCGCTCTAAG
>NC_041383.1:171635951-171639676 GCF_002162155.2 Triticum dicoccoides
GATGACCCTGCACCCGCCAAGTTTCGGACTCGCTCCTGCTAGCTACCGACTCCCGCTCATGCACGGCTCGGCCTCACCGTGGCCGGCACTCGTCCCTAGCGCTCCTCATGCCGTCCATACTCCTTCATCCTCACGTAAAGCGGAAGAAGTGACCGACGCACATTTTTTTCTAGGCACCTGAAGTTTAGCAAACTAGCTGAAATTTACTATTGGAGCAACAAAAATATCATTCAAATTTCCAGCTTCCAAACGTGCTACTAAATTTTGCACCGGATAGAAATAAAGTACAATCGCGAGTAGTGGTCGGAGCATCCCCGGAGAAGCTTCAGTTTTAGCTAAACTTTGAAATGCGATATAAACTTTCAGTTCTTTTCATGCCAAAAAAATCATGTCAGATCTATGCCAAGATGGTTGTGTGCATCGCTCGATGCAGAGGCAAGGGGTTATCCTCCTTTTTGAAAATAATAATAATTATCTTTATTCCAAAACTAGATACTAGAGCAACACATGATGCTTAGGCCAAGATTTTGTGTAAATGCTGGTATAACATTGGACTCTCCTTATTCGAAAAAGAGGTAATATCACGGGAAGTCACTGAACTTGCACCGCACGTTCAGTTTGGTGCTAGAACTGTGAAAATACGGTTTTCTGGGCACATAACTTAACTCAAGCGTGCAGATACAGTCACACTACGCATATGCAGGCGTATACATGTGTATGGCCCCATTTGTCAGTGACTGATGGCGCTGGGCTTGATGTATTTTTACACAGAACACTCTGAAAATAATTATTTTCGAAACAATCAACCACAGCGACGTATTTTTTTGCACAAAACACCCTCAAATTATTTTTTAAAGAAAAATAGGACCATGATACTGTACATATATGTATTTCGTCTAATATGGATAATCAACATATATGTATTTCATGGGGACTCATGTGGAGCTTAATTGAGTTGCAGGTACTACGGCCCATTTTGCGCGCACTATTTTTTAAAAGATAATTTGTAAGTAATAAAGGTACGTTCACATATTTGTGTGTTAAAAAATATTATATATACAAATAATGATTAGTAGATAAAAACATTTAAATATGCACTTGCGGCTTATATTTAGTTAATATGGACACTGATAATATTTATTAGATAAACATTTTTGAAAAATTCAAAAGAATACACTTGAGGCTTATATTTAAATTATAAAATATGATGAACACAAATATTTACTAAATATTTATGACTATTCACTTGTGTAAATTTTTTATTCATGACTTATATTCAACAAAGTTATATAACTTACATATTAGCCACGACTGAATATTTGTTTAACAGATTAAATTTTAAATTATTAATATTTTTAATTATACAAACATTGAACTATACAAAATGTGCGTATATATAATTATTGAAATGTTCGTATAATTGAAATAATATTTTTGAAAACCAAATATGCAATACACACATTTATATAGTACACATGTTTATATATATTTTTAAATACCTCAGATAAAATGGGCCGCAGTCTCCGTAGCCTATTTAAACTTCACATGCATCCTCGTTTAATATATATAAGTTCCTGATCCATTTTAGACATCCAGATCTGACCGGTTGTAGTGTCTAGATTGTATTGATTTAAGCAGTTGGTTGTAGGTTCAAGTCCTAGTAGATTCTTTTTGGCGTTAATTTTTTGCATTTGCATTCTCGGGTTAAAAAATAGTTGCTCGTCTGTTCGAGTCCTGGCATGCCATTTTTGTTGTTAATGTTCACATATATGTGCAGTATTGTGGTCATGTTTTCTGTAAATAAAAGAAGTTTTAATGTTCGCATATATGTGCAGTATTGTGGTCCTGTTTTCTGTAAATAAAAGAAGTTTCAATGTTCGCATATATGTGCAGTATTGACTTATTGCGGGCCTGTCTTCTGTAAATACAAAAAGTTAGGGTGTTTGCTGTAAAAATACATTGCTGTTGTTCACTTCTTCCATAAATAAAAAAAATCAGGGTGTTCTGTGTAAAATACGTCGCGTTCGTCACTGACGAGTGGGGCCATACACATTGATATGTCTGTATACGCGTACTGTGACCGTATTTGCACGCTTGAGTGACCACAAAATCGTATTTTCGAAGTTTTAGCATCAAACTGAACATGCAACGCAAGTTCTATGACAACCGGTGATATTACCTCTTCGAAAAAAAACAACAACAATGAACTCTCTTTGTTGAGGTAATCATAAAAATCGATCACTATGGTTGCATAGATCACAGTGCACGATCTCTCCGAGATTTTTTACATCAAACGGCATTAGAGCCATGGACAATCTTCTTCCACCACGCGTGATCAGCTCCAATATGCCACGACGCGATCTCCTCTTCTCCAAGAACTGATTTTCTCGCGAAATTTAGGTGCATCTACTGCCGCCATTAATGTTGCTGATGACCAGGAAGGGAGCCGGTGCCGGCGGAGAGGCTCCTCTCGAGGTAGAACGCCCGCAGCCTGGTTGTCCGACTGGCCCCGCCGCTGGCGGAGTGGGACAGCGCGGGGAGCCCCCACTGCGAGGAGAACACGACGGCAGAGCACTCCGCCGCGCACGCGATCCGCCGCACCAGCTCCGCCAGCAGGGCCACCGCCCACCGAGCCGGCAGCAGGGCGAGCACCAGCCGCATCAGCCTCACCCTCCTGCCGCCGCCCGGACGCGGCGCCACCTTCTTCCCCGCCCTCCTCCGCAGCCGCAGCGGCCGCCTCGCCCTGGTCCACCTGGTAGCCGAAGCCGCCGCCAGCCTCTCGTCGCCGTCCCCGTCGCCTTGCTCGGCGCGCAGCCTCTGGTACCGCCACCTCGGCAGCACGTCGAGACCCATGTGGTTATGCGGTGTGAGCTAGCTACGGTACGTGGCAGCGAAGCAGGCGACGGCGAGTCAACCGACGACTGAGGCGAGGGAGCGAGCGAGCTCTGAGCTGTAGGAAGCATGGGGAGCAGCCGAGCCTGCGGGCGCACGTATATACTGTATAAGCGTGGATAAAATTCCTTCCATTATTGGGAATACGTTGGCACATGAGGAAGAATCGTGGCGCCATGCAAGTCCGGGTCGGGAAGACGCGGGAGCATAAGAAAATGGCGAGGAAAAGACACCAACGAACGACGGAGCGGCGCCTACGGCCGCCCGATCGGTATTCCTTTTGACACATGCTTTGCGCCACCAGCGCTATACTCCATAGACCATACTAGTACTCTGCATCCTCTCCAGCTCGATCGCCATTTATTTCTGGACGCTGATGCATGCATGCGTACGCGATCTTCGGCCGTTATCACTTTGTCATCGCTAAATAGAGCCAACTCAGCTACCAACTCCAAATCTCCAATGATGAACTGCATTGGGACCAGATCAATGACATCGTTGAATACAAACTAATTAGCGACATAATGCACCGAGTGCGATCTCGCAAGGATTGATATGATTCCAGCCCTGCCCTGTATATATAGTTGTATATATACTCCCGTTTCCGTAAAAGTTGTGGCGCATGCGGCGCCAACGGTATGCAAATACAAAAGCGCGTTCTCTTCTTCTTTTCTACTAAATTCTAATGATTATTGATGCGATCATTGCATGGGCACTTCAAAATTTGGTTGCACATAAATCACTGGACTGATTATTAAGGTGAAAGTGCAGGCCGTTTTATCGTTCAAGTGGGGCATGTGCCGTCATTAGAAAGGTCACCAGGGGCCAGGGAC
>NC_041383.1:171640124-171658441 GCF_002162155.2 Triticum dicoccoides
TTAATAGCGACTAGATTTTTCTAGATTTTGGCTAAATGCGCGTAGTGTCTGTCTCGTTTCGCCCCCCTTGTGGCCCTGTCCCTCTCTCTGTAACGCAATGTGAAGGCCCAGCCCATATACGTCAGGCAAAAAAGTAGGCTATTGTAGAAGGGGAAGCCCATTGTAGAAGGCAATGGGGCCAGGTCTGGAACGCACGCACGCATAGGTCAGATCGTGGGTACGTTGGTGGCTGCTACGAGATCGACACCCGATCCTCGGTCGCCCGCCGCCTGCTCTGCTGCTATAGGGGCACCGTCCAGAGCAGTTCATAATCTATCAACATGGAGCTTCCAATCTTAGTCCAGAATTGCTGAAGGGGAAATCCAGACCTTGCACGGCCGATCGGCCGGCCGGCCGCAGAGCCAACATGAGGGGCAACTAGGCATGGAAAAATGGTTAGATTACTCTCTCCTCTTCTCAATTACTTAGCCGATGGCTGATGTTTTGAGATTAGATTAACTTGTGCCTTTAGAAGTAGAACCGAAGTACAAGATTTGATCTGTATAAACTACACAAAAAATTGACCGTGAGACATGGTTTTGCATTGGTTATCCGTTCCTGTAGTTGAATGATTTAGTTACATCCGAATTGCTTTCAGAATTTACTTTAGGAAAACTCCTGATTGAAATTGAATTTATTCATAGCTCGTGCCAATTTTCTTTGCTTGATTAGGATGGATATACAGTTCATCAAAATAGGCTATTGTCCCACTAAAAAAACCAAAGTTTTAGTGTTTTGGTTTTATTATTTGTTTTTCCTTTAGTTTTGTGTTTTCCATTTTCTTTATTTGCTGGTATTTTACGATACTGCATATTGTACACGTTATGCATCTATGTAATCATTGAATGTCTCGCACCAGCATTCACACATGCATACACACATTTAGAGATTGTTTTTACATTATAATGAGTTATTAAATCACTAGGTGAAAGAACTGCGGATCAGTTTCAAGTGGATGGATCATAAGTGATCAACACGATAATCCATGACTTGATCACTTAGGATCCATCCACTTGAAACTAATCCGCGGCTCTTTCACCCAATGATATAATAACTCATGATCATCATCATCATCATCATCTCATCATCATCATCATCATATTAATATATATATAAACTCTTGCATCATATCATCACCAACAAGCTAATAATCATCATAGTCATTACCACTATTTAATCATCATAGTCATTCTAGCTAGCTAATCACTCATGCTGCTCTCTCTCAGGTAAAATAGCATAGAACGTGTGTAGCACTCCTGATTCATCATATTGGAGCATGCAGATGAACCTGTCTCCTAATTATGGGTTGTGCTTCTGATTGCTGCCCCTAGTAATTCTTTGTGATCCTTCACAATTTTGCTCCAGTCTTTGACTATTAAGACTTGCTCGCTTTTAGAAATTATGAATGCACTCATGTGCAATGTAGATATCTTGGATGTAAGCTAACCATGGACATGCAACCTTCAGCCTCGATCCACTGAGGCACAACTGTCATCAGGAGTCCCTGTTGAAGAACATCGTAGTAACATACTTAGCAATGAAGTTTAGCTTAAAAAATAATGTATGCAAAAGATGCACTGAGCACAAATAGTAAAAATCTTACCATCTTTTCTAAATAGATGTGACCGTAGTTCAGTACGAACACTATTGGCCGCACGTTTTGAGTACTAAGATTTTCAAGTTTAGGAAAATAATTTGTCTTGACAGTATGAAGATCCTCAAGCCATGAAACATAATGACGTATCTCCTCGCAGTTTAGTTCAGCCCTGTCTACCAAGCGCTGGACATGTTTGCTTGAATGGAAGTAAGCTGTCAATAGAAATTAGTTGTTAACTATTTTTAAATAAACAATATCAAAAACATAAATATGGTTGAGAAACTCACATAATGGTAGAACTGGAGGCGTCTGACATCGGCCCAGATGTCGATATTATCTTCAATATCATCTTTCAGACGAATATCAAATGTGATAAGCATATCAGGCTCAAATGCATAAGCCTTGCATAATGCTCTCCATTGTTTGCATTCAAAATGGTATAGGTATCTGAATTGTATAATTTTGCGGAAAATTATAACCATGCTCTGTCCTCAAATTAACTCTTTTTACCTCCATAGTTTCCATAGTACTGAAACCAACCTTATCCAAGACATACATTCTTGCATGGCAAGGGATACGCTAGTAGAATAGTAAAAATTAAAATTATAAATTGAAGCAAAAGAAGCAGAAGTCATGCTTAATTACGAAAAAATACTTGTCATTGTGACTTACTGTATCCACTTCGAAGGTGTCATCCAGCTTGATGCTGAAGCGCCTACCACCAACTAGGTGAGGCATGTCACACATGTCGCGCTCGTCTTTACAGTATTCACACATACCGAATTCCTTTTCGTCATTAGACATTTCCTATATTCATAGTTGAAACATTACTTAAAAATCTTATAATCCGAACATTTCATTTGGTTAAGAAGCATAACTAAATACCCTAATTCAACTAATTTAACTAAGCACTTACTAAAAATAAACTAGTTCTATTAAATTTCTTACTAAAAATAAACTAGTTCTATAGTAAAATTTTAATTTTATCATCAAATCTCATATACCTAAATTTTCTTACTAAAAATAAACTAGTTCTATTAATTCAACTAGTTCAACTAAGCACTTACTATAAATAAAAATAATTTATTTTCTTACTAATTCAACTAAGCACTTACTAATTCAAGTAAGCACTTATTAATTTTCTTACTAATTCAACCAAGCACTTACTAATTCAAATCTCATATAGAATTCAACTAGTTATGATCTATTATTAACATTTGATGTCAAAGAACATATTGTGATGGAGTCAATATTTTTTGCTATCTTGGCCTTTGTGTTCAGCGAGTTGTTAGATTTGTCGATAGAGTTTACCATGAGCATTCATTTTGAACAATTTCATCAAATTGCTAACAACCTGAAGTTTATATTCATTCTAATATCTAACATTAATATATCTAACTCATTTATAACTAAAAGTATAAAAAACTAACTCGTCTAACATTAATATCTAGCTAATTCATCTAACATTTGACATTAATATCTACCTAATTCATCTAGTTCATCTAACATTTTCTCTTTGTGTGTGTGTACTATGTGTGTGAGGGCGGCCATGGCACGGCAAGGGATGGTCTTATAGCGGGGCGACGACCGGCGATGCGAGGCGACGGGTGGCGGCGACGGGGACGGGCCAGGGCGACGCGCGACGGGGACCGGCCGGGGCGGCGCGCAACAACGGGGACGGACGCACGCGAAGATGGGTACGGGCGCGGTGATGGGGATGCCGATGGCGACCGCCCGCGATGCGGCGGCGACGGGGACGGGCGCGGTGACGGGGACGGGCGATGGCGTGATGAGGTTGAAGCAGAGGAAGAGGAGAAGAAACTGAAATTTTCGTCAGCGCTGCTTATATAGTATGAGCCTTTAGTACCGGTTGGAGCCACCAACCGGTACTAAAGGGAAAATTTGGCCAGGTGAAATGGCGGAAAGCGACCTCCTCTAGTACCGGGTCAAGACTGCAACCGGTACTAAAGACACGCCCTTTAGTACCGGTTGGAGCCACGACCCGGTACTAAAGGGGGTGCACCGCATGGCAACGGGGCAGGAAGTTTAGTCCCACCTCGCCGAGCGAAGAGCAGCCACACTGGTTTATAAACCCAGCCGCGGCTGCTCCATCGAGCTCCCTTGTAAAGCAGGCCTTCTGGGCCTACCTGTGATGTGCTGCCCTATTGGGCCTACTGTGCTTGTGGGCCTGCATCATAGCCGAAATACATGCTGGGTTTCTAGTCGTATGTAGGCCGCTGTGGCCCAGTAGGTGGGATTTTTTATCTAGTTTTTTCTATTATTTCCTTTTTGCTTTATTTATTTTCTTTTATTTATTTCTGAGTTGTTTTTTCTTGTATTTAGAATTTCTTTGTGAATATTTTTGCTTTAGGTACAAAAAACTAAAAACTTTCTGTTAGTGCCAGTAGTTTTCAAATTTGAATAATTTAAATTTGATTTATTTCAATTGTGTGAATCACAAGTTTGGGAATAACTTTACTTTTCAGAGTGTAGTGCTTTTCAATTTCAGGGTCATTTAGCTAAAACACATTAAATGCATGAAAAATAGCAAATGAACGCACAAAAAGTCTGGAGGTTTAATAAGTTTAAAAAAATAAAATGCCTCTGTAACAGATGAGTTTTCGTCCGAAACCCTGATACTTCGAAAGAGATTGTCCATTTTGTACACGAAGTGCATCCAGTTTTTGCCATAACCCTCTCTACTTTTTTGCACATGCTATGTGGGTGGAATGATGATACCGTGCCAACTTTCTACCTTTTCAGAGTTCATTTGTAGTGCTTTTCAATTTCAGGGTCATTTAGCTCAAAACAAATCAATAAATGCATGAAAAAAATAACAAATGAAGGCAGAAATGGTTGAAAGTGGATGACAACGCTTTGAATGGTGCATACTGAATGCACAAAAAGTCTGGAGTTTTAATAAGTTTAAAAAACTGAAATGCCTTTGTAACAGATGACTTTTCGTCTCAAACCCTGATACTACGAAAGAGATTGTCCATTTTGTACACGAAGTGCATCCAGTTTTTGCCGTAACCCTCTCTACTTATTTGCACATGCTATGTGGGTGGAATGAAGATACCATGCCAACTTTCACCCTTTTCAGAGTTCATTCGTATTGCTTTTCAGTTTCAGGGTCATTTAGCTCAAAACAAATCAGTAAATGCATGAAAAATAGCAAATGAAGTCAGAAAGGGTAGAAAGTTGATGACGTGGCTTTGAATGGTGCATACTGAACGCATAAAAAGTCTGGAGTTGTAATAAGTTAAAAAAATGAAATGCCTTTGTAACAGATGAGTTTTCGTCCGAAACCCTGATACTTCGAAAGAGAGTGTCCATTTTGTACACGAAGTGCATCCCTTTTTTGCCGTAACCCTCTCTACTTTGTGGCACATGCTATGTGGGTAGAATGATGATACCATGCCAACTTTCAACCTTTTCAGATTTCATTTGTAGTGCTTTTCAATTTCAGGATCTTTAGCTCAAAACAAATAAGTAAATGCATTAAAAATAGCAAATGAAGTCAAAAAGGGTTGCAATTTGATGACGTGGCTTTGAATGGTGCACACCGAACGCACAAAAAGTCTGGAGTTGTAATAAGTTTTAAAAAATGAAATACCTTTGTAACAGATGAGTTTTCATCCGAAACCCTCATACTTCGAAAGAGATTGTGCATTTTGTACACGAAGTGCATCCAGTTTTTGCTGTAACCCTCTCTACTTTTTTGCACATGCTATGTGGTGAAATGATGATACCATGCCAACTTTCAACCTTTTCAGAGTTCATTTGTAGTGCTTTTCAGTTTCAGGGTCATTTAGCTCAAAACAAATTAGTAAGTGCATGAAAAATAGCAAATGAAGGCAGAAAGGGTTGAAAGTTGATGACGTGGCTTTGAATGGTGCATACTGAAGGCATAAAAACTGTGGAGTTGTAATAAGTTAAAAAAAATGAAATGCCTTTGTAACACATGAGTTTTCGTCCAAAACCCTCATACTACGAAAGAGATTATCCATTTTGTACATGAAGTGCATCCAGTTTTGCCGTAACCCTCTCTAATTTTTTGCACATGCTATGTGGGTGGAATGATGATACCCTGCCAACTTTCACCCTTTTCAGAGTTCATTTGTATTGCTTTTCAGTTTCAGGGTCATTTAGCTCAAAACAAATCAGTAAATGCATGAAAATAACAAATGAAGGCAGAAAGGGTTGAAAGTTGATGACATGGATTTGAATGGGGCATACTGAACGCACAAAAAGACTGGAGTTGTAATAAATTTAAAAAATGAAATGCCGTTGTAACATATGAGTTTTCGTCCGAAACCCTGATACTTCGAAAGAGATTGTCCATTTTGTACATGAAGTGCATCCAGTTTTTGCCGTAACCCTCTCTACTTTTTTGCACATGCTATGTATGTGGAATGATGATACCATGCCAACTTTCAATCTTTTTAGATTTAATTTGTAGTGATTTTCAATTTCAGGGTCATTTAGCTCAAAACAATCAGTAGATGCATTAAAAATAGCAAATGAAGTCAGAAAGGCTTGAAATTTGATGACGTGGCTTTGAATGGTGCTCATCGAACGCACAAAAAGTCTGGAGTTGTAATAAGTTTAAAAAAATGAAATGCCTTTGTAACAGATGATTTTTCGTCCGAAACCCTGATACTTTGAAAGAGATTATGCATTTTGTACACGAAGTGCATCCAGTTTTTGCTGTAACTCTCTCTATTTTTTTGCACATGCTATGTAGGTGGAATGATGATACCATGCCAACTTTCAACCTTTTCAGAGTTCATTTGTAGTGCTTTTCAGTTTCAGGGTCATTTAGCTCAAAACAAATCAGTAAGTGCATGAAAAATAGCAAATGGAGGTAGAAAGGGTTGAAAGTTAATGACGTGGCTTTGAATGGTGCATACTGAAGGCACAAAAAGTCTGGAGTTGTAATAAGTTAAAAAAATGAAATGCCTTCGTAACAGATGAGTTTTCGTCCGAATTCCTCATACTCCGAAAGAGATTGTCCACTTTGTACACGTAGTGCATCCAGTTTTTGCCGTCACCCTCTCTACTTTTTTGCACATGCTATGTGGGTGGAATGATGATACCATGCCAACTTTCACCCTTTTAAGAGTTCATTTGTGTTGCTTTTCAGTTTCAGGGTCATTTAGCTCAAAACAAATCAGTAAATGCATGAAAAATAGCAAACGAAGGCAGAAATGGTTGAAAGTTGATGATGTGGCTTTGAATGGTGCATACTGAACGCACAAAAAGTCTGGAGTTGTAATAAGTTTAAAAAAATGAAATGCCTTTGTAACAGATGAGTTTTCGTCCGAAACCCTGATACTTCGAAAGAGATTGTCCATTTTGTACACGTAGTGCATCCATTTTTTGCCGTAACCCTCTCTACTTTTTTGCACTTGCTATGTGGGTGGAATGATGATACCATGCCAACTTTCTACCTTTTCAGAGTTCATTTGTAGTGCTTTTCAATTTCAGGGTCATTTAGCTCAAAACAAATAAGTAAATGGATGAAAAAAATAGGAAATGAAGGCAGAAATGGTTGAAAGTGGATGACGTGGCTTTGAATGGTGCATACTGAACTCATAAAAAGGCTGGACTTTAAATAAGTTTTAAAAGGTGAAATGCCTTTGTAATAGATGAGTTTTCATCTGAAACCCTAATACTTCAAAAGAGATTGTCCATTTTGTACATGAAGTGCATCTAGTTTTTGCCGTAACCCTCTCTACTTTTCTGCTCATGCTATGTGGGTGGAATGATGATACCATGCCAACTTTCAACCTTTTTAGATATCATTTGTAGTGCTTTTCAATTTCAGGGTAATTTAGGTCAAAACAATCAGTAAATGCATTAAAAATAGCAAATGAAGTCAAAAAGGCTTGAAATTTGATGACGTGGCTTTGAATGGTGCACACCGAACGCACAAAAAGTCTGGAGTTGTAATAAGTTTTAGAAAAATGAAATGCCTTTGTAACAGATGAGTTTTCGTCCGAAACCCTGATACTCCGAAAGAGATTGTGCATTTTGTACACGAAGTGCATCCAGTTTTTGCGTAACCCTCTCTACTTTTTTGCACATGCTATGTGGGTGGAATGATGATACCATGCCAACTTTCAACCTTTTCAGAGTTCATTTGTAGTGCTTTTTAGTTGCAGGGTCATTTAGCTCAAAACAAATCAGTAAGTGCATGAAAAATAGCAAATGAAGGTAGAAAGGGTTGAAAGTTTATGACGTGGCTTTGAATGGTGCATACTAAAGGCACAAAAAGTCTGGAGTTGTAATAAGTTTAAAAAATGAAATGCCTTTGTAACAGATGAGTTTTCGTCCGAAACCCTGATACTTCGAAAGAGATTGTCCATTTTGTACACGAAGTGCATCCAGTTTTTGCCGTAACCCTCTCTACTTTTTTGCACATGCTATGTGGGTGGAATGACATTCCATGCCAACTTTCAACCTTTTCAGAGTTCATTTGTAGTGCTTCTCAATTTCAGGGTCATTTAGCTCAAAACAAATCAGTAAATGCATTAAAAATAGCAAATGAAGTCAGAAAGTCTTGAAATTTGATGACGTGGATTTGAATGGTGCTCATCGAACGCAAAAAAAGTCTGGAGTTGTAATAAGTTTAAAAAAATGAAATGCCTTTGTAACAGATGATTTTTCGTCCGAAACCCTGATACTTTGAAAAAGATTGTGCATTTTGTACACGAAGTGCATCTAGTTTTTGCTGTAACTCTCTCTACTTTTTCGCACATGCTATGTGGGTGGAATGATGATACCATGCCAACTTTCAACCTTTTCAGAGTTCATTTGTAGTGCTTTTTAGTTTCAGGGTCATTTAGCTCAAAACAAATCAGTAAGTGAATGAAAACTAGCAAATGGAGGTAGAAAGGGTTGAAAGTTGATGACGTGGCTTTGAATGGTGCATACTGAAGGCGCAAAAACTATGGAGTTGTAATAAGTTAAAAAAAATGAAATGCCTTTGTAACAGATGAGTTTTCGTCCAAAACCATGATACTACGAAAGAGATTGTCCATTTTGTACACGTAGTGCATCCAGTTTTTGCCGTCACCCTCTCTACTTTTTTGCACATGCTATGTGGGTGGAATGATGATACCATGCCAACTTTCACCCTTTTAAGAGTTCATTTGTATTGCTTTTCAGTTTCATGGTCATTTAGCTCAAAACAAATCAGTAAATGCATGAAAAATAGCAACTGAAGGCAGAAAGGGTTGAAAGTTGATGACGTGGCTTTGAATGGTGCATACTGAACGCACAAAAAGTCTGGAGTTGTAATAAATTTTAAAAAAATGAAATGCCTTTGTAACAGATGAGTTTTTGTTTGAAACCCTGATACTTCGAAAGAGATTGTCCATTTTGTACATGAAGTGCATCCATTTTTTGCCGTAACCCTCTCTACTTTTTTGCACATGCTATGTGGGTGGAATGATGATACCATGCCAACTTTCTACCTTTTCAGAGTTCATTTGTAGTGCTTTTCAATTTTAGGGTCATTTAGCTCAAAACAAATAAGTAAATGCATGAAAAAAATAGGAAATGAAGGCAGAAATGGTTGAAAGTGGATGACGTGGCTTTGAATGGTGCATACTGAACGCACAAAAAGGCTGGACTTTAAATAAGTTTTAAAAAGTGAAATGCCTTTGTAATAGATGAGTTTTCATCTGAAACCCTAATACTTCGAAAGAGATTGTCCATTTTGTACACGAAGTGCATCTAGTTTTTGCCGTAACCCTCTCTACTTGTTTGCTCATGCTATGTGGGTGGAATGATGATGCCATGCCAACTTTCAACCTTTTCAGATATCATTTGTAGTGCTTTTCAATTTCAGGGTCATTTAGGTCAAAACAATCAGTAAATGCATTAAAAATAGCAAATGAAGTCAAAAAGGCTTGAAATGTGGTGACGTGGCTTTGAATGGTGCACACCGAACGCACAAAAAGTCTGGAGTTGTAATAAGTTTTAGAAAAATGAAATGCCTTTGTAATAGATGAGTTTTCGTCCGAAACCCTGATACTTCGAAAGAGATTGTGCATTTTGTACATGAAGTGCATGTAGTTTTTGCCGTAACCCTCTCTACTTTTTTGCACATCCTACGTGGGTGGAATGATGATACCATGCCAACTTTCAACCTTTTCAGAGTTCGTCTGTAGTGCTTTTCAGTTGCATGGTCATTTAGCTCAAAACAAATCAGTAAGTGCATGAAAAATAGCAAATGAAGGCAGAAAGGGTTGAAAGTTTATGACGTGGCTTTGAATGGTGCATACCAAAGGCACAAAAAGTCTGGAGTTGTAATAAGTTTTAAAAAATGAAATGCCTTTGTAACAGATGAGTTTTCATCCGAAACCCTGATACTTCGAAAGAGATTGTCCATTTTGTACACGAAGTGCATCCAGTTTTTGACGTAATCCTCTCTACTTTTTTGCACATGCTATGTGGGTGGAATGACATTCCATGCCAACTTTCAACCTTTTCAGAGTTCATTTGTAGTGCTTCTCAATTTCAGGGTCATTTAGCTCAAAACAAATCATTAAGTGCATTAAAAATAGCAAATAAAGGCAGAATGGGTTGAAAGTTGATGACGTGGCTTTGAATGGTGCATACTGAACGCAAAAAAAGTTTGGAGTTGTAATAAGTTTTACAAAAACTGAAATGCCTTTGTAACAGATGAGTTTTCATCCGAAACCTTGATACTTCGAAAAATATTGTCCATTTTTTACACGAAGTGCATCCAGTTTTTGCCGTAACCCTATGTACTCTTTTGAACATGCTATGTGGGTGGAATGATGATACCATCCCAACTTTCAACCTTTTCAGAGTTCATTTGTAGTGCTTTTCAATTTCAGGGTCATTTATCTCAAAACAAATCATTAAATGCATGAAAACTAGCAAATGAAGGTAGAAAAGAGTTGAACATTGATGATGTGCCTTTGAATGGTGCATAATAAACACACAACAAGTCCGGCGTTAAAATAAGTTATTAAAAATGAAGGACATGCGCAATGCTCACCGACATGTTGCTTAGCTTCAGGCCTTGAGAAACTACACATAGCTCTGTGCAATCTACACAATTTCCTCAAGGCCTGAAGCTAAGCAATGTGCAGGTGAGCATTGCGCCTCTCCTTCTTTATTCCTCGTCTCTGCACTCAGGGCTTTTAAACCGCTGCCAGTCCCTCTCACTTGGCGAGGTGGGACTAATTTTGTTATGATCGACTTAAACATAGTCTTCAATAGCAAAAATAATCAACTAAAGGTTCATCTCTAGTATCGGTTCGTGGCATGAACCGATACTAAAGGTGATGGTCGGGCCCCAACCTGACAACAGCCTGCCACCACCTCTGTAGTATCGGTTCGTGGCATGAACTGGTACTAAAGGTTAATTAGCCACGAACCGGTACTAATGGGGGTCGCCCGCCTACCCGTTGGAACCGGCACCAATTGTCACATTAGTGCAGGTTCACTTACAAACCGGGACTAATGTGCTTCACATTAGGCCCTTTTTCTACTAGTGAGTGTAAGAACATGAATTAGTGAAAGTAGGATGAACATATCATATTCTATTACCAGGAAGATTAATGCCGCGACAGCTGTGGAAGTGCAACCATCGGCCTTCTTCTTGGGACCACCGTTGTCACCCATGGTGCGGCCAGGGAAGTTGAGAAATAGTTAAAGTCATGCGGTGGTAGAAGTGCCATTGGCGTCGGCATGACGATCTCTATAGATCATGGCATGGACTACCATCAACCCGCACCGTCCACCATGGCCATTCACAACTTGGCGCTACGAGGCACATGCAACAGACATGGCGGAGGTGGAGAGTGAGAGGGCAGTAGAGGATTGCCGCCATTGCAAAGCACCGAGATGGTGGGTGTTCGCAGGCAAGGAGAGAGGGGCTTGGTTCAATTTGGGCATATGTGGGTGCGATAGAGGCAAATGTGAGACCTCCTAGTTGATACATGTAGGCGTTAAGCAGACGAGCCAACTATGAAGCGAGCGCAATGGGGAGGCCCCAGTAAGCGTGCTAACCTCTATTTTTGTAGCCCATGCAACGCGTTTGCAACATTTGGGGTGTTCGTTTTGCTTAGTTTTTATGGTTCTCTACTTTTCGTAATTGCTGAAAATTTAAAATGAACATATATTTTGAAAAGTTAAACATTTATTAAAGAATTCAATGTACAATAAAAATAGTTCACCATACATTGAAGTTTTCCCAGTATCTCTACTCCTAATGCCTGAGTTGGTAGGATTTCGTCCACCATTTATTTTTGTCTGGTTTATTTTCGTCTGGTTTATTTTTGTCTCACATCCCACCACTCATACGTCTCCAACGTATCTACTTTTCCAAACACTTTTGCCCTTGTTTTGGACTCTAACTTGCATGATTTGAATGAAACTAACCCGGACTGACGCTGTTTTTAGCAGAACTGCCATAATGTTGTTTTATGTGTAGAAAAGAAAAGTTCTCGAAATGTCCTGAAAATCCACGGAGGCACTTTTTGGAATTAATAAGAATTTCTGGGCGAAAGAAATACACCAGGGGGCCCAGGGCCTGTCCACGAGACAGGGGGCGCGCCCCCCTGTAGGGCACGCCCCCTATCTCGTGGGCCCCCTGGACCTCCACCCACCTCAACTACAACTCCATATATTCACGTTCGGGGAGAAAAAAATTAGAGAGAAAGTTTCATCGCGTTTTACGACACGGAGCCGCCGCCAAGCCCTAATCTCTCCCGGGAGGGCTGATCTGGAGTCCGTTCGGGGCTCCAGACAGGGGGATTCATCGCCGTCGTCATCATCAACCATCCTCCATCACCAATTTCATGATGCTCACCGCCGTGCATGAGTAATTCCATCATAGGCTTGCTGGACGGTGATGGGTTGGATGAGATTTACCATGTAATCAAGTTAGTTTTTTTAGGGTTTGATCCCTAGTATCCACTATGTTCTTAGATTGATGTTGCTATGACTTTCCTATGCTTAATGCTTGTCACTAGGGCCCAAGTGCCATGATTTCAGATCTGAACCTATTATGTTTTCATGAATATATGTGTGTTCTTGATCCTATCTTGCAAGTCTATAGTCACCTATTGTGTGTTATGATCCGACAACCCCGAAGTGACAATAATCGGGATACTTCTCGGTGATGACCGTAGTTTGAGGAGTTCATGTATTCACTATGTGCTAATGCTTTGTTCCGATTCTCCAATAAAAGGAGGCCTTAATATCCCTTAGTTTCCGTTAGGACCCCGCTGCCATGGGAGGGTAGGACAAAAGATGTCATGCAAGTTCTTTTCCATAAGCACGTATGACTATTTACGGAATACATGCCTACATTACATTGATGAATTGGAGCTAGTTCTTTGTCACCCTATGTTATAACTATTACATGAGGAATCGCATTCGGCATAATTATCCATCACTGATCCATTGCCTACGAGCTTTTCATATAGTGTTCTTCGCTTTATTTACTTTTCCGTTGCTATTGTTACAACTACTACAAAAACCCAAAAACAATTATCTTTACTTTTGCTACCATTACTTTTATTATCATACCACTTTTGCTACTAAATACTTTGTTGCAGATACTAAGTTATCCAGGTGTGGTTGCATTGACAACTTAACTGCTAATACTCAAGAATATTCTTTGGCTCCCCTTGTGTCGAATCAATAAATTTGGGCTGAATACTTTACCCTCGAAAGCTGTTGCGATCCCCTATACTTGTGGGTTATCAAGACTAATTTCTGGCGCCGTTGGAGATGCAACTGACGACGTTAAGAACGTCTGGCAGAGCAAAGCTGATGACTACTCGATAGTTCAGTGTGCCCTGCTTTACGGCTTAGAACCGGGGCTTCAACAACATTTTGAACGTCATGGAGCATATGAGATGTTCCAGGAGTTGAAGTTAATATTTCAAGCAAATGCCCGGATTGAGAGATATGAAATCTCTTATAAGTTCTATAGCTGTAAGATGGAGGAGAATAGTTCTGTCAGTGAATATATACTCAAAATGTCTTGCTATAATAATCACTTGATTCAACTGGGAGTTAATCTTCCTGATGATAGTGTCATTGACAGAATTCTTCAATCACTGCCACCAAGCTACAAGAGCTTTGTGATGAACTATAATATGCAAGGGATGGACAAGACTATTCCCGAGCTCTTCGCAATGCTAAAGGCTGCGGAGGTAGAAATCAAGAAGGAGCATCAAGTGTTGATGGTCAATAAGACCACCAGTTTCAAGAAAAAGGGCAAAGGGAAGAAGAAGGGGAAATTCAAGAAGAACAACAAACAAGTTACTGCTCAAGAGAAGAAACCCAAGTCTGGACCTAAGCCTGAGACTGAGTGCTTCTACTGCAAGCAGACTGGACACTGGAAGCGGAACTGCCCCAAGTATTTGGCGGATAAGAAGGATGGCAAAGTGAACAAAGGTATATGTGATATACATGTTATTGATGTGTACCTTACTAATGCTCGCAGTAGCACCTGGGTATTTGATACTGGTTCTGTTGCTAATATTTGCAACTCGAAACAGGGACTACGGATTAAGCGAAGATTGGCTAAGGACGAGGTGACGATGCGCGTGGGAAATGGTTCCAAAGTTGATGTGATCGCGATCGGCACGCTACCTCTACATCTACCATCGGGATTAGTTTTAGACCTGAATAATTGTTATTTGGTGCCAGCGTTAAGCATGAACATTATATCTGGATCTTGTTTGATGCGAGATGGTTATTCATTTAAATCAGACAATAATAGTTGTTCTATTTATATGAGTAATATCTTTTATGGTCATGCACCCTTGAAGAGTGGTCTATTTTTATTAAATCTCGATAGTAGTGATACACATATTCATAATGTTGAAGCCAAAATATGCATAGTTGATAATGATAGTGCAACTTATTTGTTGCACTGCCGTTTGGGTCATATTGGTGTAAAGCGAATGAAGAAACTCCATACTGATGGACTTCTGGAATCACTTGATTATGAATCACTTGGTACTTGCGAACCGTGCCTCATGGGCAAGATGACTAAAACGCCGTTCTCCGGAACTATGGAGCGAGCAACTGATTTGTTGGAAATCATACATACTGATGTATGTGGTCCAATGAATATTGAGGCTCACGGTGGGTATCATTATTTTCTCACCTTCACAGATGATTTGAGCAGATATGGGTATATCTACTTAATGAAACACAAGTCTGAAACATTTGAAAAGTTCAAAGAATTTTAGAGTGAAGTGGAAAATCATCGTAACAAGAAGATAAATTTTCTGCGATTTGATCGTGGAGGAGAATATTTGAGTTACGAGTTTGGTTTACATTTGAAGCAATGCGGAATAGTTTTGCAACTCACGCCACCCGGAACACCACAACGAAATGGTGTGTCCAAACGTCGAAATCGTACTTTACTAGATATGGTGCGATCTATGATGTTTCTTACTAATTTACCGCTATCGTTTTGGGGTTATGCTTTAGAGACGGCCGCATTCACGTTAAATAGGGCACCATCAAAATCCGTTGAGAGGACGCCTTATGAACTGTGGTTTGGCAAGAAACCAAAGTAATCGTTTCTTAAAGTTTGGGGCTGCGATTCTTATGTGAAGAAACTTCAACCAGATAAGCTCGAACCCAAATCGGAGAAATGTGTCTTCATAGGACACCCAAAAGAGACTATTGGGTACACCTTCTATCACAGATCTGAGGGCAAGATTTCTGTTGCTAAATTCAGATCCTTTCTAGAGAAGGAGTTTCTCTCGAAAGAAGTGAGTGGGAGGAAAGTAGAACTTGATAAGGTAACTGTACCTGCTCCCTTATTGGAAAGTAGTTCATCACAAGAACCGGTTCCTGTGACAACTACACCAATCAGTGAGGAAGCTAATGATAATGATCATGAAACTTCAGATCAAGTTACTGCCGAACCTCGTAGGTCTACCAGAGTAAGATCCGCACCAGAGTGGTACGGTAATCCTGTTCTGGAAGTCATGTTACTTGACCATGGCGAACCTACGAACTATGAGGAAGCAATGATGAGCCCAGATTCCGCAAACGGCTTGAGGCCATGAAATCTGAGATGGGATCCATGTATGAAAACAAAGTATGGACTTTGGTTGACTTGCCCGATGATTGGCAAGCCATCGAGAATAAATGGATCTTCAAGAAGAAGACTGACGCTGATGGTAATGTAACTGTCTACAAAGCTCGACTTGTTGCGAAAGGTTTTCAACAAGTTCAAGGGGTTGACTACGATGAGACTTTCTCACCCGTAGCGATGCTTAAGTCTGTCCGAATCATGTTAGCAATTGCCGCATTTTATGATTATGAACTTTGGCAAATGGATGTCAAAACTGCATTCCTGAATGGATTTCTGGAAGAAGAGTTGTATATGATGCAACCGGAAGGTTTTGTCGATCCAAAAGGTGCTAACAAAGTGTGCAAGCTCCAGCGATCCATTTATGGACTGGTGCAAGCATCTCGGAGTTGGAATAAACACTTTGATAGTGTGATCAAAGCATATGGTTTTATACAGACTTTTGGAGAAGCCTGTATTTACAAGAAAGTGAGTGGGAGCTCTGTAGCATTTCTGATATTACATGTAGATGACATATTGTTAATTGGAAATGATATAGAATTTCTAGATAGCATAAAGGGATACTTGAATAAAAGTTTTTCAATGAAAGACCTCGGTGAAGCTGCTTACATATTGGGCATCAAGATCTATAGAGATAGATCAAGACGCTTGATTGGACTTTCACAAAGCACATACCTTGATAAAGTTTTGAAAAAGTTCAAAATGGATCAGGCAAAGAAAGGATTCTTGCCTGTATTACAAGGTGTGAAGTTGAGTCGGACTCAATGTCTGACGACAACAGAATATAGAGAGAAATGAAAGATGTTCCATATGCTTCAGCCATAGGCTCTATCATGTATGCAATGCTGTGTACCAGACCTGACGTATGCTTAGAAATAAGCTTGGCAGGGAGGTACCAGAGTAATCCAGGAGTGGATCACTGGACCGTGGTCAAGAATATCCTGAAATACCTGAAAATGACTAAGGATATGTTTCTCGTTTATGGAGGTGACAAAGAGCTAGTCGTAAATGGTTACGTTGATGCAAGCTTTGACACTGATCCGGACGATTCTAAATCGCAAACCGGATACGTGTTTATATTGAACGATGGAGCTGTCAGTTGGTGTAGTTCTAAACAAAGCGTCGTGGCGGGATCTACATGCGAAGCAGAGTACATAGCTGCTTCGGAAGCAGCAAATGAAGGAGTCTGGATGAAGGAGTTCATTTCCGATCTAGGTGTCATACCTAGTGCATCGGGACCAATGAAGATCTTCTGTGGCAATACTGGTGCAATTGCCTTGGCAAAGGAATTCAGATTTCACAAGAGGACCAAGCACATCAAGAGACGCTTCAATTCCATCTGGGACCAAGTCCAGGTGGGAGACATAGAGATTTGCAAGATAGATACAGATCTGAATGTTGCAGACCCGTTGACTAAGCCTCTTTCACGAGCAAAACATGATCAGCACCAAGACTCCATGGGTGTTAGAATCATTACTGTGTAATATAGATTATTGACTCTAGCGCAAGTGGGAGACTGAAGGAAATATGCCCTAGAGGCAATAATAAAGTTATTATTTATTTCCTCATATCATGATAAATGTTTATTATTCATGCTATAATTGTATTAACCGGAAACATGATACATGTGTGAATACATAGACAACCTTAATGTCACTAGTATGCCTCTACTTGACTAGCTCATTAATCAAAGATGGTTATGTTTCCTAACCATAAACATGTGTTGTCATTTGATTAACGAGATCACATCATTAGGAGAATGATGTGATTGGCTTGACCCATTCCGTTAGCTTAGCACTTGATCGTTTAGTATGTTGTTATTGCTTTCTTCATGACTTATACAAGTTCCTACAACTATGAGATTATGCAACTCCCGTTTACCGGAGGAACACTTTGTGTGCTACCAAACGTAACAACGTAACTGGGTGATTATAAAGGAGCTCTACAGGTGTCTCCAAAGGTACATGTTGAGTTGGCGTATTTCGAGATTAGGTTTTGTCACTCCGATTGTCAGAGAGGTATCTCTGGGCCCTCTCGGTAATGCACATCACTATAAGACTTGCAAGCAATGTAGCTAATGAGTTACTTACGGAATGATGCATTATGTTACGAGTAAAGAGACTTGCCGGTAACGAGATTGAACTAGGTATTGAGATACCGACGATCGAATCTCGGGCAAGTAACATACCGATGACAAAGGGAACAATGTATGTTGTTATGCGGTTTGACCGATAAAGTTCTTCGTAGAATATGTAGGAGCCAATATGAGCATACAGGTTCCGCTATTGGTTATTGACCGGAAACAGTTCTAGGTCATGTCTACATAGTTCTCGAACCCGTAGGGCCCGCACGCTTAAGGTTTTGTTGACAGTTTTATTATGAGTTTATGAGTTTTGATGTACCGAAGGTTGTTCGGAGTCCCGGATGTGATCACGGACATGACAAGGAGTCTCGAAATGGTCGAGACATAAAGATCGATATAGTGGACGACTATATTTGGACACCGGAAAGGTTCCAGGTGAGATTGGGACAATACCAGATCTCCGGGAGGTTATCGGAACCCCCCCC
>NC_041383.1:171658776-171748449 GCF_002162155.2 Triticum dicoccoides
GAGGGAGAAGAAGCAAAGGAGGGGGCGCCCCCCAAGCCCAATCCGAATTGGGAAGGGGGCCGGCCCCCCATTTCCTTCTTCCCTCCCCCTCTTCCTTCCCTCTCCTCCTAATAGGAAAGGAGGGAGTCCTACTCCCGGTTGGGGTTGGACTCCCCCTAGGGCGCGCCACCCCGTTGGCCAGCCCCCTCCTCCACTCCTTTATATACGGGGGAGGGGGGCACCCCATAGACACAACAACTGATCTCTTGATCTCTTAGCCGTGTGCTGTGCCCCCCTCCACCATAGTCCTCGATAATATTGTAGCGGTGCTTAGGCGAAGCCCTGCGACGGTAGAACATCAAGATCGTCACCACGCCGTCGTGCTGATGGAACTCTTCCCCGACATTCTGCCGGATCGAAGTACGGGGATCGTCATCGAGCTGAACGTGTGCTAGAACTCGAAGGCGCCGTAGTTTCGGTGCTTGATCGGTCGGGCCGTGAAGACGTACGACTACATCAACCGCGTTGTTCTAACGCTTCCGCTTTTGGTCTACGAGGGTATGTGGACAACACTCTCCCCTCTTGTTGCTATGCATCACCATGATCTTGCGTGTGCGTAGGAATTTTTTTGAAATTACTACGTTCCCCAACAGGTTCCTCGGCAAAGAAAGGGCCAAGGATTGCTATACGGGAGCAAGATGTTGAATTGTCGAGGGACGCAGATGTACGAGCTTGCGAGTGGCCATCCGATGATTTTATGGTCGAAGCAGGTTTCAAGGAGGAATTTGACGCGTATGTGCGTAATGCTGAGTTGGAGGAGTTCTTACAAGATAAGTGTCTTCAATACTATCAATTGACTGATTGCTTTGTGCGGAGGTTCCAATATAACTGTGCACGTAATTCTCCTAGTGTCATGTTTGATATTTATGATACATCTTATACCATGGATTTAGAGGATTTCACAACTACTTGCAAACTCCCGCAGTGGGGTAATATTAATGATCCTCGCAAATCTGAATTTAGAGATTTTCTTGCTAGTATTACTATGGGAGAATCTAGGGACATAGCACAAGCTACCATAAGGAGCATTCATTTTCCTGCTATACATTATTTTTCTCTTTTTATTGGTAGATGCATTAACGGTAAGGATGAAGCATGTCACATGTGTGTCCCTGATCTTTGTGTCCTCAAGAGTGCTGTGTCAGGTTATAAAGGTTATAACTTGGGGGCAATAGTTGCACGTAGGTTGGAGAATAATAGTAGAAAGGGGGATTTATTTGGAGGAATTTATGCAACCCGTGTGGCTAATTATCTTAATATAGCCCCACGAGAGGGGGATATGATTTTACCTCCTGTTTATTTGGATAAAGAAGCTATGTTTAATCATCAATTTCTTGAGAGGAATGAACAATTCCTCCATTATCGACTAATCTATGACAGACGCAACATCGTCCCTGTTACTCTTCCTGCTCCCTACCTTTTTGATTATCAGGCAAAAGGAAGATATGTTGTCACCAGGGAGGAAGCAGTTGAATACGAGAGGGGAGTGGAGGCAGCTCGCCAACACGCTGCTGCTCAGGAGGCGGTTGGCGCTGCATCTCAATACAACTCCAGTTTCACTTATGGATATCAGCCAGGCGGTCCTTGGTACTAGACCAACTTAGGCCAAAAGCCTAAGCTTGGGGGAGTACGTATTTCTCACCGACTTTACATTCATGTTCACACACTAGTCGTCGGTGCTCATACTCTTTCATTGTATTATCCATGTCAGTTTAAATTTCTTTTTCTAGTTTTCTTCTTGTGTGTTTGATAAACTTTAAGAAAAAAAAACCAAAAAATTAGTTAGTTTAATTTCCATGCTTGTGGTAGAAATTAAAATGAAAACCCAAAAAGATTTCTAGTTCTTCTTTTTACTTGTTGGGAGCTTTCCCGTGTAAATAGTTTTATTTTCTTTTCTTTCCTTTGGGGGTCGAGAAGACTATATTGAAAGTGCTTAATGGCTCTTATATGCATGATTTTTTATTTAATTTAGAGCCCATATTACCCTGTCTCCTCTTTTGAGTTGAATGCTTGTAGATTCCAGCTTAGTCCAATGCACGTGCACTCTTATTATTATACACATCATTCGGTCGTGCAAGTGAAAGGCAATAATGACGATATGTGATGAACTTATTGGGATGAGAAAAGCTGGTATGAACTCGACCTCTCTTGTTTTTTGTAAATATGATGAGTTCATCGTTTCCGAGTCAGCTATTATGAAGTAAACATATTTGCAATGACATTTAGAGATTATAGTTGCTTGTGACATGCTTGATTAGCTATGAGTTATAATGGTTTACCTTGCGTGCCAACATGCTATTAGAATGATTATATGTGGTATGATGGGATGGTATCCTCCTTTGAATGAATTGAGTGACTCGACTTGGCACATGTTCACGCATGTAGTTGAATCAAATCAACATAGCCTTCATGATATTTATGTTCATGGTAGATTATATCCTACTCATGCTTGTATTTGGTGTGAATTAATTTTAATGCATGTTTATGACTGTTGTCACTCTCTCAGTTGGTCGCTTCCCAGTCTTTTGCTAGCCTTCACCTGTACTAAGCGGGAATACTGCTTGTGCATCCAAACTCCTTAAACCCCAAAGTTGTTCCATATGAGTCCACCATACCTACCTATATGCGGTATTTACTTGCCGTTCCAAGTAAATTTGTATGTGCCAAACTCCAAACCTTCAAATGAAATTCTGTTTTGTATGCTCGAGCAGCTCATGTTACAACTAGGGCTGCCTATATCTTCCATGCTAGGTGGGTTATTCTCACGAGGAGTGGACTCCGCTCCTCATTCACGAGAAAGGGCCGCTAACCGGGATGCCCAGTCCCATGATCCAAAAAGATCAAAGCAAATCAAAATAATTAAACAAAACTCCCCCATGGCTGTTGTTAGTTGGAGGCACTCGATTGTTTCGAGCAAGCCATGGATTGATTCTTGTTGGTGGTTGGGGGAGTATAAACCTTTACCATTCTGTTTGGTAACTGCCTATAATGCATGTAGTATGGAAGATACAACCATCTCATAGTTGTTGCGTTGACAGTGAAAGTATGCCGCTCAAAATGTTATTCAATCTCTATTTTAAAATTGAGCTCTAGCACCTCTACAAATCCGTGCTTCCCTCTGCGAAGGGCCTATCTATTTACTTTTATGTTGAGTCATCACCCTTCTTATTAAAAAGCACCCGCTGGAGAGCACACTGTCATCTGCATTCATTACTATTGGTTTATATTGGGTATGACTTGACTGGATCTCGTTTACCATGAATTACAATGTTTAGTCAGTCCCTGATCTTTAAAGGTGCTCTGCATTTATGTTTTGCAGTCTCAGAAAGGGCTAGCGAGATACCATTTTGTTATATCATGTTATGATTATTTTGAGAAAGTGTTCTCATCCAAGTTTTATTATTATGGCTCGCTAGCTGATTATGCTATTGATATGAGTAATTGTGAGACCTAGGTGTTATTGTGAGTATGGTTAGTTCATAATATTTGCTGAAACTTGAATGCTGGCTTTTCATGTTTACAACAACAAGAGCAAATAGAGTCTGTAAAAGTTTTTCTTTATCACTTTCAGTTTATCAACTGAATTGCTTGAGGACAAGCAAAGGTTTAAGCTTGGGGGAGTTGATACGTCTCCAACGTATCTACTTTTCCAAACACTTTTGCCCTTGTTTTGGACTCTAACTTGCATGATTTGAATGAAACTAACCCGGACTGACGCTGTTTTCAGCAGAACTGCCATGATGTTGTTTTATCTGTAGAAAAGAAAAGTTCTCGGAATGTCTTGAAAATCCACTGAGGAACTTTTTGGAATTAATAAGAATTTCTGGGCGAAAGAAATACACCAGGGGGCCCAGGGCCTGTCCACGAGACAGGGGGGCGCGCCCCCCTGTAGGGCGCGCCCCCTATCTCGTGGGCCCCCTGGACCTCCACCGACCTCAACTTCAACTCCATATATTCACGTTCAGTGAGAAAAAAAATCAGAGATAAACTTTCATCGCGTTTTACGACACGGAACCGCCGCCAAGCCCTAATCTCTCTTGGGAGGGCTGATCTGGAGTCTGTTCGGGGCTCCAGAGAGGGGGATTCGTCGCCGTCGTCATCATCAACCATCCTCCATCACCAATTTCATGATGCTCACCACCGTGCGTGAGTAATTCCATCGTAGGCTTGCTGGACGGTGATGGGTTGGATGAGATTTACCATGTAATCAAGTTAGTTTTGTTAGGGTTTGATCCATAGTATCCACTATGTTCTGAGATTGATGTTGCTATGACTTTCCTATGCTTAATGCTTGTCACTAGGGCCCGAGTGCCATGATTTCAGATCTGAACCTATTATGTTTTCATGAATATATGTATGCCCTTGATCCTATCTTGCAAGTCTATAGTCACCTATTATGTGTTATGATCCGACAACCCCGAAGTGACAATAATCGGGATACTTCTCGGTGATGACCGTAGTTTGAGGAGTTCATGTATTCACTATGTGCTAATGCTTTGTTCCGGTTCTCTATTAAAAGGAGGCCTTAATATCCCTTAATTTCCGCCAGGACCCCGCTGCCACGGGAGGGTAGGACAAAAGATGTCATGCAAGTTCTTTTCCATAAGCACGTATGACTATTTACGGAATACATGCCTACATTACATTGATGAATTGGAGCTAGTTCTTTGTCACCCTATGTTATAACTATTGCATGAGGAATCGCATCCGGCATAATTATCCATCACTGATCCATTGCCTACGAGCTTTTCATATATTGTTCTTCGCTTATTTACTTCTCCATTGCTACTGTTACAACTACTACAAAAACCCAAAAACAATTATCTTTACTTTTGCTACCGTTACTTTTATTATCATACCACTTTTGCTACTAAATACTTTGCGGCAGATACTAAGTTATCCAGGTGTGGTTGAATTGACAACTCAACTGCTAATACTCAAGAATATTCTTTGGCTCCCCTTGTGTCGAATCAATAAATTTGGGTTGAATACTTTACCCTCGAAAGCTGTTGCGATCACCTATACTTGTGGGTTATCAACCACCATATCTCCTCACGTAGATTTTTTTACCCTCACAATAAAAACTTTCCTAACCTTTCCAAAGTTTCCTAACTATACACGTTATAAATGGACAGGAACCGATAGCATGTTACCAATTAATAAAATTTAGTTTCATGACAATCAATTCCAAATCCTAATTTTCCTAATGCATCGATCTTTACCTTTTCTAAGTGGTTGTTTGGATAGGGAGGGGTTAGCCACTGAAAACCCAAAGGGGCAGATCTAACATATCTCAACCATCCGATGGAGTTACTTCAACAACTCTTCGCATGAAACTTTCACACGAAAGGAATCGCCGCCCGCCGCATTGCACCGACCCGCCCCTCCTTCACCGCCCCACGCCCTGCCCGCATCGCGTTGCCTTCGTCGGCCCACGCTGTGCAACCATCGCGTCGCCTTCGCCGCCCCACGCCGCGCCACCATTGCGTCGCCACGCCTCGCCTTGTAGGACGTCGCCCCTCAATGTCCTTGCCGCCCCCAACCATCGCGACCTCGCCACCTAAACTGCCAGCTTCCCGGCCGTCGGAGAAGTCGCCTGCCTGGGCATATAGGAGGGACGCCGCCGTTGAAGCAGGGGAGCCGCCGCTGCCTTCCCGATTGCTGGACAGCAGGGACGCTGCCGCCGCCGTCTGGGGGCCTGGCCGTCAGTGGGGACGCCGCCTGCCTAAGGGCGTCTGCAGCGACGCCCGTTGGTTCCTCGGTTCGAACCTCCCCACAACAGAAACCGCCAGGTGTTCGTCGGTTCAAACTCTATTTACTTTCTGCTTTCAGATACATGCTCCTTCATGTTCGTTTCAATGCACAATTTCAGCAAAGCTGCTACCCAAACTGATGGAACATAGTTTACTTTGCATTACCTCAACTTTTCTCGCCATTGTATGGATTTCACACATCAAGTAGATGGAACATACTCATTCCGGTGCTTCTCCGTCGCTGTCGGAGAATCATGATCGTTACCTTGTGATACGTCTCCGTCGTATCTATAATTTTTGATTGTTCCATGCCAATATTATTCAACTTTCATATACTTTTGGCAACTTTTTATACTATTTTTTGGGACTAACATATTGAACCAGTGCCCAGTGCCAGTTCCTGTCTGTTGCATGTTTTTTGTTTCGCAGAAACCCAATATCAAACGGAGTCCAAACGGGATAAAAACGGACAGAGATTTTTTATTTGGAATATTTATGATTTTCTGGAAGTAAAATCAACGCGAAACGGTGTCCAGGGTGGCCACGAGACAGGGGGGGCGCACCCTCCCCCCTGGGCGCGGCCTGGGCTCTCGTGGGCCACCCGTAAGGCGGTTGACGCTCTTCTTTTGGCGCAAGAAAGCTAATTTTATGAGAAAGATCTGGGCGAAAGATTCTCCCCAATCGGAGTTACAGATCTCCGGATATTTAACAAATGGTGAAGGGGTAGAATCTGAGAACGCAGAAACAGAGAGATAGATCCTATCTCGGAGGGGCTCTCGCCCCTCCCACACCATGGGAGCCAAGGACCAGAGAGGAAACCCTTCTCCCATCTAGGGAGAAGGTCAAGGAAGAAGAAGAAGAAGAAGGGGGGCTCTCTCCCCCTTGCTTCAGGTGGTGCCGAAACGCCGCCGGGGGCCATCATCATCACCGCGATCTTCACCAACACCGCCGTCATCTTCACCAACGTCTCCATCACCTTCCCCCTTCTATATTCAGTGGTCCACTCTCACGTAACCCGCTGTACCCTCTACTTGAACATGGTGCTTTATGCTTCATATTATTTTCCAATGATGTGTTGCCATCCTATGATGTCTGAGTTGATTTTCGTTGTCCTATCGGTGATTGATGAATTTCCACGATTAGTTTGAGTTGCATGTTTTATTATCAGTGCTGTCCTATTGTGCCCTCCGTGTCGCGCAAGCGTGAGGGATTCCCGTTGTAGGGTTTGCAATATGTTTATGATTTGCTTATGGTGGGTTGCGTGAGCGACTGAAACACAAACCCGAGTAAGTAGGTTGTTTGCGTATGGGATAAAAGGGGACTTGATGCTTTAATGCTATGGTTGGGTTTTACCTTAATGAATCTTTAGTAGTTGCGGATGCTTGCTAGAGTTCCAATCATAAGTGCATATAATTCCAAGTAAGGGATGATATGTTAGCTTATGCCTCTCCCTCAAATAGAATTGTAATAGTGATTATCGGTCTAGTAACGTAGTCAGTTGCTTAGGGACAATTCCACAACTCCTACCACCACTTTTTCACACTCGTTATATTTACTTTATTGCATGTTTATTTAAACAGCCCCTAGTTTATATTTACGCGTTCTTTATTATCTTGCAAACCTATCCTATCACTCCTACAAAGGTCTTCTAGTTTCATACTTGTTCTAGGTAAAGCGAACGTCAAGCGTGCGTAGAGTCGTATCAGTGGCCGATAGGACTTGAGAGAGTATTTGTTCTACCTTGAGCTCCTCGTTGGGTTCGATACTCTTACTTATCGAAAGAGTCTACAACTATCCCATATACTTGCCGGTCATCAAGACCTTTTTCTGGCACCGTTGCCGGGGAGTCATAGCGTGGGGTGAATATTCTCGTGTGTGCTTGTTTGCTTTATCACTAAGTAATTTTTATTTGCTGTTCTAAGTTGTTCTCTATCTTTAGTTATGGATATGGAACGCAAAATACCCAAAAAATTAGGTGTACTTGCTACTCATGGAGATGGGGTAACTCCTAAAACCCTCGATTCTCATTATGCGAAAGATATTTTGTACTACTTTGATAATCCTGAGAAAACCCCATTCAACTTTATAATGGGAGACACGTTGGATCAATGTGAATACTTTAGGGATTATCGCTCGACACAAAAAGGGAAACTATTATGGGATCAATTTATTATGTTGCGTTGGTATGCCTGGAATCTATGCTTGAAATATGATATTGCTTGTTGCTCTAGGATGGAGGCTCCATGCCTTCCCTTTTCATGCAAATTTAATGATAATGAAACCTTAGCTTCTTATGCTAATGGTATATATGATTACTGTGATCTGGAACAAATAGAAGAATTTGTTGCTTTTAAGGCTGCTTATGAAATTGAATCTTTGTTTGAAAAGTATGAAGCTTTAGATGATGATGCTTATAGGCTTGAAAATCTTGTTATACTTAGATATTGCTATGAAAATTATGAATACAATTACTATATTAATGCTTTTATTGAGAAAGTCTCCACTGTCCAAGAAGAGACTAATATTTTGCAGGAAGCTATGGAAGAAGAAATTGATGAAACTGTGAGCTCATTGGATGAAAAAGATGATGAGGAGAGCGAAGAACAAAAGGAGGAAGACCGGATTAGCTACCCGTGCCCACCTTCTAATGAGAGTAACCCTGCAACTCATACATTATTTAATTCCCCTTCGTGCTTACCGAAGGATGATTGCTATGATGATTGCTATGATGATTGTTATGATCCCGTTGATTCTCTTGAAATATCCCTTTTTGATGAAGCTTGCTATGCTTGTGGCCAAGATGCCAATATGAATTATGCTTATGGAGATGAACTTGCTATAGTTCCTTATGTTAAACATGAAATTGTTGCTATTGCACCCACGCATGATAGTCCTATTATCTTTTTGAATTCTCCCTACTACACTTTATCGGAGAAGTTTGTGCTTATTAAGGATTATATTGATTGGTTGACTTTTACCATTGCACATGATGATTTTGATGAATATAATATGCATGTGCTTGCTGCTCCTACTTGCAATTATTATGAGAGAGGAACTCTATCTCCACCTCTCTATGTTTCCAACACGATAGAATTGCAAGAAACTGCTTATACTATGCATTGGCCTTTACTTGGTGTGCATGAATTGTTCTTTTATGACATGCCGATGCATAGGAAGAGAGTTAGACTTTGTTGTGCATGATATATGTTACTTTGTGCTCAATACTAAATTACAAATCATTGTTAATTAAAATTGGCTTTGATATACCTTGGGATCCGGGTGGATCCATTACTTGAGCACTATATGCCTAGCTTAATGGCTTTAAAGAAAGCGCTGCCAGGAAGACAACCCGGAAGTTTTAGAGAGTCATTTATTTCTATTGAGTGCTTTCATATAGTTTAAAAACAAAAAAAATAAAGAGGGGAACCGAAAACTTTTCAAAAAGGAAAGCGAAAGTGAGAAAGACAAGCATTGTTGAAGTGAGAGCTAGCCTTGAACTTTGTTCATGCTCACGAAAACTTTGTGAATCTTGATTACAGAAACTTTTCAACAAAAATAATTATCGCTTTGTATAATTCCATTCTATTATAAAAATAATGTGCCAAGGTTTGCCTTTAGGATGTTTACAATGCTTGTTGGTTTGTATGGTGCAGGATAGAAACTTTGGCTGTAGTGTGCGATTTTACATTTTTTAACTGGAACGTCAAACGGTTCTGATTCTTTTTGCAATGTCTTTCTGTACAACTTGTTTATTTTTCCTAATTTTTGTAGAATTTTTGGGGTACCATAAGTATGGTGGATGTTCAGATTGCTACAGACTGTTCTGTTTTTGACAGATTCTGTTTTTGATGCATAGTTTACTTGTTTTGATGAATCTATCAATTTATATCAGTGGATTAAGCCATGAAAATAGTTATATTACAGTAGACACAATGCAAAAACAAAATATGAATTGGTTTGCAACAGTACTTAGAGTGGTGATTTGCTTTATTATATTAACGGATCTTACCGAGTTTTCTGTTGAAGTTTTGTGTGGATGAAGTGTCTAAACGAGGAGGTCTCGATATGAGGAAAAGGAAGAGAGGAAAAAGCTTAAGCTTGGGGATGCCCGAGGCACCCCAAGTAAATATTCAAGGAGACTCAAGCATCTAAGCTTGGGGATGCCCTGGAAGGCATCCCCTCTTTCTTTAACTAGTATGGGTATGTTTTCGTATTCGTTTCGTTTATGCATTATGTGCAAGTCTTGGAGCGTCTTTTGCATTTAGTTTTCACTTTTCCTTTATGCACCATGCTGGTCTGAGATAGTCCTTGGTTGATTTATAGAATGCTCATTGCACTTCACTTAAATCTTTTGAGTATGGCTTTATAGAATGCTTCATGTGCTTCACTTATATCATTTGAAGTTTGGATTGCCTGTTTCTCTTCACATAGAAAACCGCCATTTATAGAATGCTCTTTTTCTTCACTTATATTTGTTAGAGCGTGGGCATATATTTTTTAGAAAGATTTAAACTCTCTTAATTCACGTAGATCTGTTTAGAGAGATGAGAGGAATTGGTCATTCACATGGTTAGTCATAAAATCCTACATAAACTTGTAGATCGCTGAATATGATATGTTTGATTCCTTGCAATAGTTTTGCGATATAAAGGTGGTGATATTAGAGTCATGCTAGTGGGTGGTTGTGGATTGTAGAGACACTTGTGTTGAGGTTTGCAAGTCCCGTAGCATGCACATATGGTAACCATTGTGTGACAAATTTGAAGCATGGGGTGTTTCTTTGATTGTCTTCCTTATGAGTGGCGGTCGGGGGCGAGCGATGGTCTTTTCCTACCAATATATCCCCTAGGGGCATGCGTAGTAGTACTTTGCTTCGAGGGCTAATAAAATTTTTCAATAAGTATATGAGTTCTTTATGACTAATGTGAGTCCATGGATTATACGCACTTTTACCTTTCCATCATTGCTAGCCTCTTCGGTACCGTGCATTGCCCTTTCTCACCTCGAGAGTTGGTGCAAAATTCGCCGGTGCATCCAAACCCCGTGATACGATATGCTCTATCACACATAAGCCTCATTATATCTTCCTCAAAACAGCCACCATACCTACCTATCATGGCATTTCCATAGCCATTCCGAGATATATTGCCATGCACCTTCCATCATCATCATATTCATGACTTGAGCATTCATTGTCATATTGCTTTGCATGATCGTAAGATAGCTAGCATGATGTTTTCATGGCTTGTCCATTTTTTGATGTCATTGCTACGCTAGATCATTGCACATCCCGGTACACCGCTGGAAGCATTTATATAAAGTCATATCTTTGTTCCAGTATCGAGTTGTAATATCGAGTTGTAAGTAAATAAAAGTGTGATGATCATCATTATTAGAGCATTGTACGTCCCCAAAAAGAAAAGAAAAAGAAAGGCCAAAAAGAAAAAAAAAAGGCCAAAGGAAAAAAAGAAAAAAAGAAAAAAAAAAGAAAAAATAAAATAAAAAGGGGCAATGTTACTATCTCTTTTTCCACACTTGTGCTTCAAAGTAGCACCATGTTCTTCATGTAGTGAGTCTCATATCTTGTGCTTCAAAGTAGCACCATGTTCTTCATATAGATTGTCTCCTATGTTGTCACTTTCATATACTAGTGGGAATTTTCATTATAGAACTTGGCTTGTATATTCCAACGATGGGCTTCCTCAAATGCCCTAGGTCTTCATGAGCAAGCAAGTTGGATGCACACCCACTTAGTTTCTTTTGTTGAGCTTTCATACACTTATAGCTCTTAGTGCATCCGTTGCATGGCAATCCCTACTCCTCGCATTGACATCAATCGATGGGCATCTCCATAGCCCGTTGATTAGCCGCGTCGATGTGAGACTTTCTCCATTTTTGTCTTCTCCACATAACCTCCATCATTATATTCTATTCCAACTATAGTGCTATATCCATGGCTTGCGCTCATGTATTGCATGAGGGTTGAAAAAGCTGAAGCATGTTAAAAAGTATGAACCAATTGCTCGGCTTGTCATCGGGGTTGTGCATGATGGGGGCATTTTGTGTGACGAAAATGAAGCATGGCCAAACTATATGATTTTGTAGGGATAAGCTTGCTTTTGCCTTGTTATTTTGAAAAGACATGATTGCTTTATTGGTACGCTCGAAGTATTATTGTTTTTATGCCAAATGATAGACTATTGCTTTGAATCACTCGTATCTTAATATTCATGCCATGATTAGACATATGATCAAGATTATGCTAGGTAGCATTCCACATCAAAAATTATCCTTTTTATCATTTGCCTACTCGAGGACGAGCAGGAATTAAGCTTGGGGATGCTGATACGTCTCCGTCATATCTATAATTTTTGATTGTTCCATGCCAATATTATTCAACTTTCATATACTTTTGGCAAGTTTTTATACTATTTTTTGGGACTAACATATTGATCCAGTGCCCAGTGCCAGTTCCTGTCTGTTGCATGTTTTTGTTTTGCAGAAACCCAATATCAAACAGAGTCCAAACGGGATAAAAACGGACGGAGATTTTTATTTGGAATATTTATGATTTTCTGGAAGTAAAATCAACGCGAAACGGTGTCCAGGGTGGCCACGAGACAGGGGGGCGTGCCCTCCCCCCTGGGCGTGGCCTGGGCTCTCGTGGGCCACCCGTAAGGCGGTTGACGGTCTTCTTTTGGCGCAAGAAAGCTAATTTTATGAGAAAGATCTGGGCGAAAGATTCTCCCCAATCGGAGTTACAGATCTCCGGATATTTAACAAATGGTGAAGGGGTAGAATCTGAGAACGCAGAAACAGAGAGATAGATCCTATCTCGGAGGGGCTCTCGCCCCTCCCACGCCATGGGAGCCAAGGACCAGAGGGGAAACCCTTCTCCCATCTAGGGAGAAGGTCAAGGAAGAAGAAGAAGAAGGGGTGCTCTCCCCCCTTGCTTCCGGTGGCGCCGGAACGCCGCCGGGGGCCATCATCATCACCGCGATCTTCACCAACGTCTCCATCACCTTCCCCTTCTATATTCAGCGGTCCACTCTCCCTCAATCCGCTGTACCCTCTACTTGAACATGGTGCTTTATGCTTCATATTATTTTCCAGTGATGTGTTGCCATCCTATGATGTCTGAGTAGATTTTCGTTGTCCTATCGGTGATTGATGAATTGCTATGATTGGTTTGAGTTGCATGTTTTATTATTGGTACTGTCCTATTGTGCCCTCCGTGTCACGCAAGTGTGAGGGATTCCCGCTGTAAGGTTTTCAATATGTTTATGTTTTTCTTATGGTGGGTTGCGTGAGTGATTGAAACACAAACCCGAGTAAGTAGGTTGCTTGCGTATGGGATAAAAGGGGACTTGATGCTTTAATGCTATGGTTGGGTTTTACCTTAATGAATCTTTAGTAGTTGCGGATGCTTGCTAGAGTTCCAATCATAAGTTCATAGAATTCCAAGTAAGGGATGATATGTTAGCTTATGCCTCTCCCTCAAATAGAATTGCAATAGTGATTATCGGTCTAGGAACGTAGTCAGTTGCTTAGGGACAATTCCAAAACTCCTACCACCACTTTTCCACACTCGTTATATTTACTTTATTGCATCTTTATTTAAACAACCCCTAGTTTATATTTACGCGTTCTTTATTATCTTGCAAACCTATCCTATCACTCCTACAAAGTTCTTCTAGTTTCATACTTGTTCTAGGTAAAGCGAACGTCAAGCGTGCGTAGAGTCGTATCAGTGGCCGATAGGACTTGAGAGAGTATTTGTTTTACCTTTAGCTCCTCGTTGGGTTTGACACTCTTACTTATCGAAAGAGGCTACAACTATCCCGTATACTTGCCGGTCATCACCTTACAAACAATTTCACATCAGGGAAAAAATCACGTGTATGAGAATATGCACGCTATAAAACTGCAGGCAACAAGGGATGGTATGCCTAAATGTCTGATGACAAGAAGGCAGAAACAACGTCAAGCACGGGCTGAACAAAAGGCTGCAAGTCTTACTATTGCCAACTGTCAGCAAATATCTCAACAACATTATTCATCATGTTTGTCTCTGCATCGTACGCCTTTGACCAATATAACCAACACAGGTACATATGGTACATTCCTAATCTCTGTAACTTTACTTCATTGCTTGATGCATAATTTAATCATGCATTTCGTGTTTTGTTTCCTTTTTCCCGTTATATTAGGTACAACTACAAGCTATAGGAGTTCTGATCGTCAAACTGCGGACACTAATGTTACATGCAAAAAACAAGGTGGACAAGGGTGGTACACCCGTCTGTCTCAAGCGAAGAAAGTTGAACACCTGCAGAAGCTCTGGTTCGGAAATCACTAGCCTCTATTCCGGTCAAATGACTGCAAGGATTTGTGTGGGATTTCACTATGGTGTCTAGATTACTAAAACAGCTAACATCCAATTCTGATTTCCTGGAATTCACCAGAACGCCCGTGTTCTAGCCGAGGTACCAATTTCCAGTCATGTGTTTAGGTGCTTCAACATGAATCTCGTCCATAGTCTCGGTCACCATCACCCGGGCAACAACTTCTGCCAGGACATGTGTGTTTTTTGTCAATGTGTGCTTTGCCAAGCATTATCTTTTTGTATATAGCATGATGTGGTACTCAGCAGGCTATTAGCCTGATTGACGCACAGTGTGGTGTGGCTTCCCATCTGATAGCTTCTCTTTAATCTCTGTCTAATACTTTGTCCTCTGCTTCCTCCCAGATTCAAGTGATGGCTGCACCTAGATTCCTCTGCATAGCAGGTAAATTTGCCTGCCATTACACCATTAATTTTTTAATCTTTCTTTCTATGTTGGTGATGACCCACAAGTATAGGGGATCTATCGTAGTCCTTTCGATAAGTAAGAGTGTCGAACCCAACGAGGAGCGGAAGGAAATGACAAGCGGTTTTCAGCAAGCTATTATCTGCAACCACTGAAATTATCGTAACAGATAGTTTTGTGACAAGATAATTCATAATTGGTAACAAGTAACAATAGTAACTAAGGTGCAGCAATGTGGCCCAATCCTTTTTGTAGTAAAGGACAAGCCTGGACGCACTCTTATATAAAGCAAAGCACTCCCGAGGACACATGGGAATTACTGTCAAACTAGTTTTCATCATGCTCATATGACTCGCGTTCGTTACTTTGATAATTTGATATGTGGGTGGACCGGTGCTTGAGTGCCGCCCTTCCTTGGACAAGCCTCCCACTTATGATTAACCCCTCTCGCAAGCATCTGCAACTATGAAAGAAGAATCAAGATAAATCTAACCATAGCATGAAACATATGGATCCAAATCAGCCCCTTACGAAGCAACGCATAAACTAGGGTTTAAGCTTCTGTCACTCTAGCAACCCATCATCTACTTATTACTTCCCAATGCCTTCCCATAGGCCCAAATCATGGTGAAGTGTCATGTAGTAGACGTTCACATAACACCACTAGGCGGAAAGACAACATACATCTCATCAAAATATCGAACGAATACCAAATTCACATGATTACTTATAACAATACTTCTCCCATGTCCTCAGGAACAAACGTAACTACTCACAAAGCATATTCATATTCATAATCAGAGGAGTAATAATTATCATTAAGGATCTGAACATATGATCTTCGACTGAATAAACCAACTAGCATCAACTACAAGGAGTAATCAACACTACTAGCAACCCACAGGTACCAATCTGAGGTTTTGAGACAAAGATCGGATACAGGAGATGAACTAGGGTTTGAGAGGAGATGGTGCTCGTGAAGATGTTGATGGAGATTGACCCCCTCTTGATGAGAGGATCGTTGGTGACAATGATGGCTTCAATTTCCCCCTCCCGGAGGGAAGTTTCCATGGCAGAACAACTCCACCGGAGCCCTAGATTGGCCGTGCCCTAGTTCCGCCTCGAGACGGTGGCGCTTCATCCCAAAAGCTTCCTTCTTTTTTTTTCAAGTCAAAACACACCATATAGCAGAAGATGGGAACCGAGGCCTGACAGGGGGCCAACAAGGTAGGGGGCGCAGCCAGGGGGGTAGGGCGTGCCCTCCACCCTTGTGGATGACCGGTGGCCCCCCTCTGGTGCTTTCTTCGCCCAATATTTTGAAGGGAATATGCCCTAGAGGCAATAATAAAGTTATTATTTATTTCCTTACTTCATGATAAATGTTTATTATTCATGCTAGAATTGTATTAACCGGAAACATAATACATGTGTGAATACATAGACAAACATAGTGTCACTAGTATGCCTCTACTTGGCTAGCTCGTTAAATCAAAGATGGTTGTGTTTCCTAGCCATAGACATGAGTTTTCATTTGATTAATGGGATCACATCATTAGGAGAATGATGTGATTGACTTGACCCATTCTGTTAGCTTAGCACTTGATCCTTTAGTATGTTGCTATTGCTTTCTTCATGACTTATACATGTTCCTACAACTATGAGATTATGCAACTCCCGTTTATCGGAGGAACAGTTTGTGTGCTACCAAACATCACAATGTAACTGGGTGATTATAAAGGATCTCTACAGGTGTCTCCGAAGGTACATGTTCAGTTGACGTATTTCGAGATTAGGATTTGTCACTCTGATTGTCGGAGAGGTATCTCTGGGCCCTCTTGGTAATGCACATCACTATAAGCCTTGCAAGCAATGTGACTAATGAGTTAGTTGCAGGATGATGTATTACATAATGAGTAAAGAGACTTGCGGGTAACGAGATTGAACTAGGTATTGAGATACCGACGATCAAATCTCGGGCAAGTAACATACCGATGACAAAGGGAACAACGTATGTTGTTATGCGGTTTGACCGATTAAGATCTTCGTAGAATATGTAGGAGCCAATATGAGCATCCAGGTTCCGCTATTGGTTATTGACCGGAGATGTGTCTCGGTCATCTCTACATAGTTCTCGAACCTGTAGGGTCCGCACGCTTAAAAGTTCGATGACGGTTATATTATGAGTTTATGTGATTTTATGTACCGAAGGTAGTTCGGAGTCCCAGATGAGATCGGGGACATGACGAGGAGTCTCGAAATGGTCGAGACGTAAAGATCGATATATTGGACGACTATATTCAGACATCGGAAGGGTTCCGAGTGATTCGGGTATTTTTCGGAGTACCGGAGAGTTACGGGAATTCGTATTGGGCCTTAATGGGCCATACGGGAAAGGAGAGAAAGGCCTCAAAAGGTGGCCGCACCCCTCCCCATGGTCCGGTCCGAATTGTACTAGGGAGGGGGGGCCTTCCTTCCTTCTCCTTTTCCCTTCCCTTTTTCCTATTCCATGTGGGAGGAGGAATCCTACTAGGACTAGGGAGTCCTAGTAGGACTCCACACTTCTGGCGCGCCCTAGGGGCTGGCTGGCCTTCCCTCCTCCATCCTTTATATACGGGGGCAGGGGGCACCTCTAGACGCAACAATTGATCCCTTGGATCTATTAGCCGTGTGCGGTGCCCCCCTCCACCATAATCCACCTCGATAATATCGTAGCAGTGCTTAGGCGAAGCCCTACGTCGGTAGAACATCATCATCGTCACCATGCCGTCATGCTGATGGAACTCTCCCTCAAAGCTCGGCTGGATCGGAGTTTGACGGACGTCATCGAGCTGAACGTGTGGTGAACTCGGAGGTGCCGTGCGTTCGGTACTTGATCGGTCGGATCGTGAAGATGTACGACTACATCAACCGCGTTGTGCTAATGCTTCTGCTTTCGGTCTACGAGGGTATGTGGACAACACTCTCCCCTCTCGTTGCTATGCATCACCATAATCTTGCGTGTGTGTAGGATTTTTTTTAAATTACTACGTTCCCCAACAGTGGCATCCGAGCCAGGTTTTATGCGTAGATGTTATATGCACGAGTAGAACACAAGTGAGTTGTGGGCGATACAAGTCATACTGCTTACCAGCATGTCATACTTTGGTTCGGCGGTATTGTTGGATGAAGCGGCCTGGACCGACATTACGCGTACGCTTACGCGGGACTGGTTCTACCGACGTGCTTTGCACACAGGTGGCTGGCGGGTGTCAGTTTCTCCAACTTTAGTTGAACCGAGTGTGGCTACGCCCGGTCCTTGAGAAGGTTAAAACATCACTAACTTGACGAACTATCGTTGTGGTTTTGATGCGTAGGTAAGAACGGTTCTTGCTCAGCCCGTAGCAGCCACGTAAAACTTGCAACAACAAAGTAGAGGACGTCTAACTTATTTTTGCAGGGCATGTTGTGATGTGATATGGTCAAGACGTGATGAGATATAAGTTGTTTGAGATGATCATGTTTTGTTGAAGTTATCGGCAACTGGCAGAAGCCTTATGGTTGTCTCTTTATTGCATAAGATGCAAGCGCCAAATAATTGCTTTACTTTATCGCTATGTGATAGCAATAGTTGCAAGAGCAATAATTGGCGAGACGACCATGTGATGACACATTGATATAGATCAAGATGATGGAGATCATGGTGTCGTGCCGGTGACGATAGATATCATGATAGTACTTTGGAGGTGGAGATCAAAGGCGCAAGATGATCATGGCCATATCATGTCACATATTTTGATTGCATATGATGTTTATCTTTTATACATCTTATTTTGCTTAATTCGAAAGTAGCTTTATAACATGATCTCTCACTAAATTTCAAGGTATAAGTGTTCTCCCTAAGTATGCACCATTGCGAAAGTTCTTCGTGCTGAGACACCACGTGATGATCGGGTGTGATAGGCTCTACGTTCAAATACAATGGGTGCAAAACAGTTGCACACGCGGAATACTCAGGTTAAACTTGATGAGCCTAGCATATACAGATATGGCCTCGGAACACTGGAGACTGAAAGGTCGAGTGTGAATCATATAGTAGATATGATCAACATAGTGATGTTCACCATTGAAAACTACTCCATCTCACGTGATGATCGGACATGGTTTAGTTGATTTGGGTCACGTGATCACTTAGATGATTAGAGGGATGTCTATCTACGTGGGAGTTCTTAAGTAATATGATTAATTGAACTTTAATTTATCATGAACTTAGTCCTGATAGTATTTTGCAAATTATGTTGTAGATCAATAGCTCGCGTTGTTGCTTCCCTATGTTTATTTTTATATGTTCCTAGAGAAAAACTATGTTGAAAGATGATAGTAGCAATGATGCGGACTGGGTCTGTGATCTGAGGTTTATCCTCATTGTTGCATAGAAGAATTATGTCCTTGATGCACCGCTAGGTGACAGACCTATTGCAGGAGCAGATGCAGACGTTATGAACGTTTGGCTAGCTCAATATGATGACTACTTGATAGTTTAGTGCATCATGCTTAACGGCTTAGAATCGGGACTTCAAAGACGTTTTGAACGTCATGGACCATATGAAATGTTCCAGGAGTTGAAGTTAATATTTCAAGCAAATACCTGAGTTGAGAGATATGAAGTCTCCAACAAGTTCTATAGCTAAAAGATGGAGGAGAATCGCTCAACTAGTGAGCATGTGCTCAGATTGTCTGGGTACTACAATCGCTTGAATCAAGTGGGAGTTAATCTTCCAGATAAGATAGTGATTGACAGAGTTCTCTAGTCACCATCACCAAGTTACTAGAACTTTGTGATGAACTATAGTATGCAAGGGATGACGAAAATGATTCCCGAGCTCTTCGTGATGTTGAAATCGACGAAGGTAGAAATCAATAAAGAGCATCAAGTGTTGATGATTGAAAAGACCAGTAGTTTCAAGAAAAGGGCAAAGGGAAAGAAAGGGAACTTCAAGTATAATGGCAAGCAAGTTTTCACTCCCGTGAAGAAGCCCAAAGCTGGACCAAAGCCTGAAACTGAGTGCTTCTACTGCAAAGGATATGGTCACTGGAAGGGGAAATGCCCTGAATATTTGGTAGATAAGAAGGATGGCAAAGTGAACAAGGGTATATTTGATATATAGGTTATTGATGTGTACCTTACTAGTGTTTATAGTAACCCCTGGGTATTTGATACTTGTTCAGTTGCTAAGATTAGTAACTCGAAACAGGAGTTACCGAATAAACAGAGACTAGTTGAGGGTGAAGTGAGGATGTGTGTTGGAAGTGGTTCCAAGATTGATATGATCATCATCGCACACTCCCTATATTTTCAAGATTAGTGTTAAACCTAAATAAATGTTATTTGGCGTTTGCATTGAACATGAATATGATTTGATCATGTTTATTGCAATACGGTTATTCATTTAAAGTCAGAGAATAATTGTTGTTCTGTTTACATGAATAAAATCTTCGATGGTCATACACCCAATGAAAATAGTTTATTGGATCTCGATCGTAGTGATACACATATACATAATATTGATGCCAAAAGATGCAAAGTTGATAATGATAGTGCAACTTATTTGTGGCACTGCCGTTTGGGTCATATCGGTGTAAAGCGCATGAAGAAACTCCATAAAGATGGACTTTTGGAATCACTTGGTTATGAATCATTTGATACTTGCGAATCGTGCCTTTTGGGCAAGATGACTAAAACTCCGTTCTTTGGAACAATGGAACGAGCAACAAACTTGTTGGAAATAATATATACTGATGTATGCAAACCAATGAGTATTAAGGCTCGTGGCGGGTATCATTATTTTCTGACCTTCACAGATGATTTGAGCAGATATGGGTATATCTACTTGATGAAACATAAGTCTGAAATAGTTGAAAGGTCCAAAGAATTTCAGAGTGAAGTGTAAAATCATCGTAACAAGAAAATAAAGTTTCTGCGAACTGATCGTGGAGATGAATATTTGAGTTACGAGTTTGGCCTTTAGTTAAAACAATGTGGAATAGTTTCACAAAGTCATGCCACCTGGAACACCATAGCGTAAAGGTGTGTCCGAACGTCATAACTGCACTTTATTTGATATGGTGTGATCAATGATGTCTCTTACCGATTTACCAATATCGTTTTGGGGTTATGCATTAGAGACAGCTGCATTCACGTTAAATAGGGCACCATCGTTGAGATGACACCTTTTGAACTGTGGTTTGGCAAGAAACCCAAGTTGTCATTTCTTAAAGTTTTGGGTTGCGATGCTTATATGAAAATGTTTCATCCTGATAAGCTCAAACCCAAATTGGAGAAGTGCGTCTTCATAGAATACCCAAAGGAAACTGTTGGGTACACCTTCTATCACAGATCCGAAGGCAAGATATTCGTTGCTAAAAATGGATCCTTTCTAGAGAAGGAGTTTCTCTCGAAAGAAGTGAGTGGGAGGAAAGTAGAACTTGATAAGGTAATTGTACCTTCTCCTGAATTGGAAAGTAGTCCATCACAGAAATCAGTTCCAGTGATTCTTACACCAATTAGTGAGGAAGTTAATGATGATGATCATGAAACTTCAGATCAAGTTATTACAGAAACTCGTAGGTCTTCCAGAGTACGGTCCGCACCAGAGTGGTACGGTGATCCTATTCTAGAAGTCATGTTACTAGACCATGATGAACCTATAAACTATGAGGAAGCGATGATGAGCCCAGATTCCGCAAAATGGCTTGAAGCCATGAAATCTGAGATGGGATCCATGTATGAGAACAAAGTGTGGACTTTGATTGACTTGCCCGATGATCGGTGAGTCATTAAGAATAAATGGATCTTCAAGAGGAAGACGGATGCTGATAGTAGTGTTACTATCTACAAAGCTAGACTTGTCAAAAAAGGTTTTTGACAAAGTTCAAGGTGTTGAATACAATGAGATTTTCTCACTCGTATCGATGCTTAAAAGTCTGTCCGAATCATGTTAGCAATTGCCACATTTTATGAAATCTGGCAAATGGATGTCAAAACTGCATTCCTTAATGGATTTTTTAAAGAGGAGTTGTATATGATGCAACCAGAAGGTTTTTGTCAATCCTAAAGGTGCTAACAAAATATGCAAGCTCCAGTGATCCATCTATGGACTGTTGCAAGCATCTCGGAGTTGAATATACGCTTTGATGAGTTGATCAAAGCATATGGTTTTATACAGACTTTTGGAGAAGCCTATATTTACAAGAAAGTGAGTGGGAGCTCTGTAGCATTTCTAAAACTATATGTAGATGCCATATTGTTGATTGGAAATGATATAGAAATTTTGGATAGCATAAAAGGATACTTAAATAAGAGTTTTTCAAAAGAAAGACCTCGGTGAAGCTGCTTACACATTGAGCATCAAGATCTATAGAGATAGATCAAGACGCTTGATAAGATTTTTCAATGAGTACATACCTTGATAAGATTTTGAAGTACTTCAAAATGGAATAGTCAAAGAAGGAGTTCTTGCCTGTGTTGCAAGGTGTGAAGTTGAGTAAGACTCAAAACCCGACCATGGCAGATAATAGAAAGAGAATGAAAAGTCATTCCCTATGCCTCAGTCATAGGTTATATAAAGTATGCTATGCTGTGTACCAGACCTATTGTATACCTTGCTCTGAGTTTGGCAAAGGAATACAATTTTGATCTAAGAGTAGATCACTAGACAGCGGTCAAGAGTATCCTTAGTGAGGACTAAGGAGATGTTTCTCGATTATGGTGGTGATAAAAGAGTTCGTCGTAAAGAGTTACATCGGCACAAACTTTTACATCAATCCAGATGACTCTAAGTCTCAATCTGGATACATATTGAAAGTAGGAGCAATTAGCTAGAGTAGCTCCGTGTAGAGCATTGTAGACATAGAGTATTTGCAAAATACATACGACTCTGAATGTAACAGACCCGTTGACTAAACTTCTCTCATGAGCAAAACACGATCATACCTTAGTACTCTTTGAGTGTTAATCACATATCGATGTGAACTAGATTATTGACTCTAGTAAACCCTTTGGGTGTTGGTCACATGACGATGTGAACTATAGGTGTTAATCACATGTTGATGTGAATATTAGTGTTAAATCACATGGTGATGTGAACTAGATTATTGACTCTAGTGCAAGTGGGAGACTGAAGGAAATATGCCCTAGAGGCAATAATAAAGTTATTATTTATTTCCTTATTTCATGATAAATGTTTATTATTCATGCTAGAATTGTATTAACCGGAAACATAATACATGCATGAATACATAGACAAACATAGTGTCACTAGTATGCCTCTACTTGACTAGCTCGTTGAATCAAAGATGTTTGTGTTTCCTAGCCATAGACATGAGTTGTCATTTGATTAACGGGATCACATCATTAGGAGAATGAATTGATTGACTTGACCCATTCTGTTAGCTTAGCACTTGATCGTTTAGTATGTTGCTATTGCTTTCTTCATGACTTATACATGTTCCAACAACTATGAGATTATGCAACTCCCGTTTACCGGAGAAACACTTTGTGTGCTACCAAACGTCACAACGTAACTGTGTGATTATAAACTAGCTCTACAGTTGTCTCCGAAGGTACATGTTGAGTTGGCGTATTTCGAGATTAGGATTTGTCACTCCGATTGTCGGAGAGGTATCTCTGGGCCCTCTCGGTAATGCACATCACTATAAGCCTTGCAAGCAATGTGACTAATGAGTTAGTTGCGGGATGATGTATTACATAACGAGTAAAGAGACTTGCCGGTAACGAGATTGAACTAGGTATTGAGATACCGACGATCAAATCTCGGGCAAGTAACATACCGATGACAAAGGGAACAACGTATGTTGTTATGCGGTTTGACCAATAAAGATCTTCGTAGAATATGTAGGAGCCAATATGAGCATCCAGGTTCCGCTATTGGTTATTGACCGGAGATGTGTCTCGGTCATGTCTACATAGTTCTCGAACCCGTAGGGTCCACACACTTAAAAGTTCGATGACGGTTATATTGTGAGTTTATGTGATTTGATGTACCGAAGGTAGTTCGGAGTCCCGAATGAGATAGGGGACATGACGAGGAGTCTCAAAATGGTCGAGACGTAAAGATCGATATATTGGACGACTATATTCGGACATCGGAAGGGTTCCGAGTGATTCGAGTATTTTTCGGAGTACCTGAGAGTTACGGGAATTCGTATTAGGCCTTAATGGGCCATACGTGAAAGGAGAGAAAGGCCTCAAAAGGTGGCCGCACCCGTCCCCATGGTCTGGTCCGAATTGGACTAGGGAGGGGGGCGCCCCCTTCCTTCCTTCTCCTTTTCCCTTCCCTTTTTCCTATTCCATGTGGGAGGAGGAATCCTACTAGGACTAGGGAGTCCTAGTAGGACTCCACACTTCTGGCACGCCCTAGGGGCTGGCCGGCCTCCCCTCCTCCATCCTTTATATACGGGGGCAGGGGGCACCTCTAGACACAACAATTGATCCCTTGGATCTATTAGCCATGTGCGGTGCCCCCCTCTACCATAATCCACCTCGATAATATCGTAGCGGTGCTTAGGCGAAGCCCTGCGTCGGTAGAACATCATCATCGTCACCACACCATCATGCTGACGGAACTCTCCCTCAAAGCTCGGCTGGATCGTATTTCGAGGGACATCATCGAGCTGAATGTGTGCTGAACTCGGAGGTGCCGTGAGTTCGGTACTTGATCGGTCGGATCGTGAAGACGTATGATTACATCAACCGCGTTGTGCTAACGCTTCCGCTTTCGGTCTACGAGGGTACGTGGACAACAGTCTCCCCTCTCGTTGCTATGCATCACCATGATCTTGCATGTGCGTAGGAATTTTTTTTAAATTACTACGTTCCCCAACATATTTTTTATTAATAATTTCAAAATGACTCTCCATGAAGTTTTAGGACTTTTGGAGTTGTGCAGAATACGTCTGTAATATTTGCTCATTTTTTCAGCCCAGAAATCCAGTTGCCGGCATTCTCCCTCTTTATGTAAACCTTGTAAAATAAGAGAGAAAAGGCATAGGTATTGTGCTATAATATGTAATAACAACCCATAGTGCAATAAATATCAATATAAAAGCATCATGCAAAATGGACGTATCAACTCCCCCAAGCTTAGACCTCGCTTGTCCTCAAGCGAAAGCCGAAATCAAAAAATATGTCCACATGTTTAGAGATAGATGTGTCGATAAAATAAAATACAGACATTAGAGCATCATGATCATCTTTAGAACAACAACATATATTATCATATAATTTCTTATGCTAAAGTAACAATTCATTCACAAGGTAAAGTATGAATCAAAAACTTCATTGAAAACTAAAAAACTATGATCTCAGTCATTAAAGCAATTGCAATTTATCATAACATCGGAAAGAGTCAATACAAGAGCTTATCAGCAAGTCCACATACTCAACTATCATTTAGTATTTCACAATTGCTAACACTCACGCGATACTAATGGGTTCAAAGCTTTAGTCGGACACAGAGAAAGATAGGGGATTATAGTTTCACCTCCCAACCTTTTACCTCAAGGGTAATGTCAACAATAATACTTTATGATAACCTACATCCGACTGGATATATATATCTAGATCTTTCTCCAACACATAGTGCTTGCCAAAAGGAAAAAGTGTAAAAAAGGAAAGGTGAAGATCACCATGACTCTTGTATAAGGGTAGAAGATAAAAGTAAAAGATAGGCCCTTCGCAGAGGGAAGTAGAGGTTGTCATGTGCTTTTATGGTTGGATGCAAAAAATCTTAATGCAAAAGAACGTCACTTTATATTGCCGCTTGAGATAAAGAACTTTATTATGCAGTCTGTCGCTTTTATTTCTTCCATATCACAAGTTCATATAAAGTGAAATTTCTTCACACTAATAGATCATACATATTTAGAGAGCAATTTTATTGCTTGCACCGATGAAAACTTACTTGAAGGATCTTACTCAATCCATAGGTAGGTATGGTGGACTCTCATGGCAAAACTGGTTTAAGGGATGTTTGGAAGCACAAGTAGTATCTCTACTTGGTGCAAAGAATTTGGCTAGCATAAGAGGGAAAAGCAAGCTCAACATGTTGGAGGATCCATGACAATATAAGTTCTATTCGGATATAAGAAAACATAACCCATATGTTGTCTTCCTTGTCCAACATCAGCTTTTTAGCATGTCATATTTTAATGAGTGCTCACAATTACAAAAGATATCCAAGATAGTATGTTTATATGTGAACCCTCTCTGACTTTATTACTTCCTATAATTGCAACAATGACCAAAACTATGTTTGTCAACTCTCAACAAATTTTATTCATCATACTCTTTATATGTGAAGTCATTACTCTCCATAAGATCATTTTATGATCTTTTTTTCTTTTCTTTTACTTTTTATTCCCTCAAGATCATAGCAAGAAAGCAAAGCCCTCGACTCAAAAATACTCTTTATTATATATAACTCACGGACTCGATTACATAGATAGATTTCAAAACAAAACTCAAAGCTAGATCATGCTAAAATTTTATTCTACTAGATCAAGAGATAACCAAAAGGATCGAACTAAGAAAAAGATAAAAGTAAAGGTGTGATGGTGATACGATACCGGGGCATCTCCCCCAAGCTTGGCAGTTGCCAAGGGGAGTGCCCATACCCATGTATATATGTCTCTTTCTTCGGCAGTGGTGATGATGGAGTTGATGATGTTGTATCCTTCTTCCACAGCTTGCGCTTGAGGATAAAATTTTCCTCCCTTAAGTCATCGATCTCCTGCTCAAGCCTTAATATATCTTTACATAGTTCTTGTTTGTTTTCCTGCAAGAGACGAAAAGGGATAAACTCGATCTTAGGTATCTTTGCTCTATTAGGAAGACTTGACCTTTTGAACTCCACGTGCATGTCCCCAGGTTGGGGTAGTGGGACATCCTCTTCATCGGAGCTTGTCTCTTCCTTTCCTTTCGGATCATAATCCTCCTCTTCCTCCATGATCCGATCATAATGCTCCAAATCCCCGTGGACCTTGGGTCTGCAATGTAATCAGCTACATAGCTATCTCGCTCTGAATCTTGGGACGACATCTTGCTCCGAATCTACTGCATTAGCTAAACACAAGAATAGAGGATTTTGTCATGGTACGGTGGTCAAAACCTTTAGGAGATTATATAATGAATTTTTATTGACCAAAAGAAGTGTCGTGCAAGAAGACGGAGTTTGGAGCGCAGACGAGGTGGCCACACGGCAGGGGGCACACCCTCTACCCTTGTGGTCTCCTCGTGCATCATTCGGACTACTTTTAATTTTCCTAAATTTTCAAATATTCCAAAATGGAGAAAATTGCTATTAGAACAGTTTTGGAGTCGGTTTACTCACCGTACCACATACCTATTCCTATTCGGAGTCTGAAACGTTCTAGAAAGTATCCCTTATGTACTCCTCCAGTGTTGTGGTATTAATTATATTGGTTTAAACATTTATGAGAGTACTTGAGATATAATGTTTGATTATTTTACCGTTTACCACCTTCGGATTTGTGCCTTCATCATTGTTGATTTTGATGGCACCGAAATGATAGACCTCCTCGATAATGTATGGGCCTTCCCATTTAGAGAGAAGCTTTCCTGCAAAAAAAATCTTAAACAAGAGTTGTATAGCAAAACATGATCACCTACATTAAACTCACGCTTTTGTATCCTTTTGTCATGCCATCTTTTAACCTTTTCTTTAAACAACTTGGCATTCTCATAGGCTTGGGTTCTCCATTCATCAAGCAAGCTTATGTCAAATAACCTCTTCTCACCGGCAAGTTTGAAATCATAGTTGAGCTCTTTGATTGCCCAATAAGCGTTATGTTCTAGTTCAAGAGGTAAGTGACATGCTTTTCCATAATCCATTTTATATGGAGACATACCCATAGGGTTTTTCTAAGCCATTCTATAAGCCCATAGTGCATCATAAAGTTTCTTAGACCAATTCTTTCTAGATCTATTAATAATATTTTGCAAAATCAATTTAATCTCTCTATTTCTCAATTCTACTTGACCACTAGACTGTGGATGATATGGAGATGCAATTCTATGGTTAACATCATATTTATCAAGCAATTTACGGAAAGCACCATGAATAAAATGTGAACCACCATCAGTCATTAAATATCTTGGGACTCCAAACCTTGAAAAAATAACTTCTTTAAGCATCTTAATAGAAGTGTTATGATCAGCACTAATAGTTGGAATAGCTTCTACCCACTTAGTAACGTAATCAACAACAACTAAAATATGCGTATACCCATTATAGGAAGGAAAAGGTCCCATATAATTAAAGCCCCAAACATCAAATGGTTCAATTACAAGTGAATAATTCATAGGCATTTCCTGACGTCTACTAATATTTCCAATTCTTTGACATTCATCACAAGACAAGACAAACTTACGAGCATCCTTGAAGAGAGTAGGCCAATAAAAACCAGATTGCAATACCTAGTGTGCAGTTCTATCTCCAGCGTGGTGTCCTCCGTAAGCCTCAGAGTGACACTTGCGTAGGATCTGTTCCTGTTCATACGCAGGTACACAACGTCTACTAACACCATCTACTACTTTATAAAGGTGTGGGTCATCCCAGAAGTAATTTCTTAAATCATAGAAAAACTCTTTCTTTTGCTGGTATGTGAAACTAGGTGGTATAAATTTAGCAACAATGTAATTAGCATAATCAGTATACCATGGAGTAATACGAGAAGCATGTATGACAGCTAATTGCTCATCAGGAAAACTATCATCAATAGGCAGTGGGCCATCAAGAACATTTTCTAACCTAGACAAATTGTCTGCAACGGGGCTCTCAACTCCCTTTCTATCAATAACAAATCGAATTCTTGTAGCAAAAGAACCCATCTAATAAGTCTAGGTTTAGCATCTTTCGTCTCCATATAAGATATTTAATAGCAGCATGATCAGCGTGAACAGTTACCTTGGAATCAACAATATAAGATCTGAACTTATCACAAGCAAAAACAATTGCTAAAAATTATTTTTTAGTAGTAGCATAATATCTCTGGGCACTGTCTAGAGTTTTACTAGCATAATGGATAACATTCAATTTCTTATCAACTCTTTGTCCTACAACAGCACCACCAGCATAATCACTAGCATCACACATAATTTTAAAGGGTAAATTTCAGTGAGGTGGTTGAACAATAGGTGCAGAAATCAAAGCTTTCTTAAGTATTTCACATGCTTCTATGCCATCATCATCAAAAACAAAAGTAACATCTTTTTGCATGAGATTAGTGAGAGGCCTAGAAATTTTAGAGAAGTCTTTAATAAACCTCCTATAGGAACCAACATGACCAAGAAAACTTCTTATACCTTTGATATCTTTAGGACACGACATCTTTTCAATAGTGTCTACTTTAGCTTTATCAACTTCAATACCTCTTTCAGAAATTTTATGCCCCAAGACAATACCTTCATTAACCATAAAGTGGCACTTCTCCCAATTCAAGACAAGATTAGTTTATTCACATCTCTGCAAAACTCGATCAAGGTTGCTTAAGCAATCATCAAAATAAGTTTCATAAACGGATAAATCATCCATGAAAACCTCAACAATCTTTTCACAAAGTCAGAGAATATAGTAGTCATACATCTTTGAAAGGTAGCAAGTGCATTGCATAAACCAAAAGGCATACGTCTATAAGCAAAAGTACCGAAAGGGCAACTAAAAGTGGTCTTTTCTTGGTCCTCTTTTGACACAGGTATTTGAGAGAACCCAGAATAACCATATAGAAAGCAGAAATGTGTATGTTTGGACAGTCTTTCTAGCATTTTATCAATAGAAGGTAGAGGGTAATAATCTTTTCTAGTAGCTTTGTTTAATTTCAGGAAATCAATTACCATTCTATAACCTGTAACAATTCTTTGAGGGATCAATTCATTCTTATCATTAGGAACAACAGTAATACCTCCCTTCTTAGGGACACAATGAACGCGACTCATCCATCTAGTATTAGCAATAGGATAAATTATACCTACTTCCAGAGGCTTTAGTATTTCATTTCTTACCACTTCTTTCATCTTAGGATTTAACCATCGCTGGTGATCAACAACTGGTTTAGCATCATGCTCCATATTAATTTTGTGTTGATATAGAGTGGGACTAATGCCCTTAAGATCATCAAGAGTATATCCAATAGCGGCACGGTGCTTCTTCAGAGTTTTCAATAATCTCCTTTCTTCATGCTCTGAAAGGTTAGCGCTAATAATAACAGGATATATGTTATTTTCATCAAGATAAGCATATTTCAAAGTATCAGGTAATTGCTTAGGCTCAACAGGCAAATTGTATTTCAAAACAGGCCCTTGATTAAAGAATATTTAATCTAATTCCTTTCTTTCATTCATAAACATATCATTTTCATGGTTTAACAAATATTGTTCTAAAGGATCAGTAGGAGGCACGACAATAGAAGCAAGACCAATAATTTCATCCTTACTAGGCAATTCATTATCATGGGGTTGTCTACTAAATTTAGAGAAATTAAAATCATGAGACATATCCCCAAAACTTACAGTGATAATCTCTTTCTCACATTCTATCTTAGCACTAACAGTATTCAAGAAAGGTCTACCAAATATAATGGGACAAAATTCATCTTGTGGGGAACCAAGAACAAGAAAATCATTAGGGCATTTTACTTTCCCACACAAGACATCAACATATCTAACAATCCCAATTGGTGATATAATATCTCTATTGGCAAGCTTAATAGTAACATCAATATCTTCTATCCCAGCAGGTGCAATATCATTCATAATTTCTTGATATAAAGTAAAAGGAATTACACTCACACTAGCACCCACATCACATAAGCCATGATAACATTGATCTCCTATTTTAACAAAAACAACAGGCATGCCAACAATAGGTCTATGTTTATTTTTAATATCAGGTTTAGCAATTCTAGAAGCTTCATCACAGAAATAAATAGCATGCCCATCAATATTATCGACCAAGAGATCTTTAACCAAAGCAATACTAGGTTAAACTTTAAATTTTTTCAGGGGGTGTAAGTGTTCTAGTATAACTCTTACGAACCACAGCTGAAGCTTTAGCATGCTTTATCCTAACAGGAAAAGGTGGTTTCTCAATATAATCAGTAGGAACAACAGGATCAACACTATAAGTAGTTTCTTCTTCAACTTTAATAGGTTCCACTACTTTTAGTTCAATGGGAGGATGATATTTAAACTACTTCTCCTTGGGGAGATCAACATCAGTAGCAAATGATTCACAAAATGAAGCTACTAACTCACAATCAAGTCCATATTTAGTGCTAAATTCACGAAAAGCATCGGTATCCATGAAAGATTGAACACAATCAAACTTAAGGTTTATACATGACTCATTATCTTCATTGAATTCCCAATCTTAAGAGTTGCGTTTAATTATTTCGAATAAATCCCATTTGAATTCAATAGTTTTCTTCATAAAAGAACCAGTACAAGAAGTATCAAGCATGGATTGATCATGACGAGAAAGCCGAGCATAAAAATTCTGAATAATAATTTCTCTTGAGAGCTCATGATTGGGGCCTGAATATAACATTGACTTAAGCCTCCCCCAAGCTCGAGAGATACTTTCTCCTTCACGAGGCCAAAAATTATATATATAATTCCAATCATGATGAACCAGATGCATAGGATAAAACTTCTGATTAAATTCCAATTTCGATCGGTTGTAGTTCCATGATCCAATACCATCACATAGCTTATACCATGGCAATGCCTTTCCCTTCAAAGATGAAGGGAATACCTTCTTCTTGACATCATCCTCGGGAAATCCTGCAAGCTTAAATAATCCACAAACTTCATCCACGTAGATTAGATGCATATCAGGATGTAGTGTTCCATCTCCTGTGTAGGGATTAACTAGCAGTTTCTCTATCATACCCAAAGGAATTTCATAATAAATATTTTAAGTAGGTTCATTAGTTTGAGGAGCAACTCTTTGCTCTACTGGTCGAGGTAATGGTACCCCGAACAAGTCCCTCAAAGGATTATTTTCCATAGTGACAAGTGACAGTAAATTTCAGCACGTAATATAAATGTCTCCTTACCAAATTCCACTCACCAAAGGCACTTCACTCCCCGACAACGGCGCCAGAAAAGAGTCTTGACTACCCACAAGTATAGGGGATCTATCGTAGTCTTTTCGATAAGTAAGAGTGTCGAACCCAACGAGGAGCAGAAGGAAATGACAAGCGGTTTTCAGCAAGGTATTCTCTGTAAGCACTAAAATTATCGGTAACAGATAGTTTTGTGATAAGATAATTCGTAACGGGTAAAAAGTAACAAAAGTAACTAAGGTGCAGAAAGGTGGCCCAATCCTTTTTGGAGCAAAGGACAAGCCTGGACAAACTCTTATATAATGCAAAGCGCTCCCGAAGACACATGGGAATTATGGTCAAGCTAGTTTTCATCATGCTCATATGATTCGCGTTTGTTACTTTGATAATTTGATATGTGGGTGGACCAGTGCTTGGGTGCTGTCCTTATTTGGACAAGCCTCCCACTTATGATTAACCCCTCTCTCCAGCATCTGCAACTATGAAAGAAGAATTAAGATAAATCTAACCATAGCATGAAACATATGGATCCAAATCAGCCCCTTATGAAGCAATGTATAAACTAGGGTTTAAGCTTCTATCACTCTAGCAACCCGTCATCTACTTATTACTTCCCAATGCCTTCCCCTAGGCCCAAATCATGGTGAATTGTCATGTAGTCAACATTCACATAACACCACTAGAGGAGAGACAACATACATCTTATCAAATATCGAACGAATACCAAATTCACATGATAACTTATAACAAGACTTCTCCCATGTCCTCAGGAACAAACGTAACTACTCACAAAGCATATTCATGTTCATAATCAGAGGAGTAATAATTATCATTAAGGATATGAATATATGATGTTCCACCGAATAAACCAAGTAGCATCAACTACAAGGAGGAATCAACACTACTAGCAACCCACAGGTACCAATCTGAGGTTTTGAGACAAAGATCAGGTACAAGAGATGAACTAGAGTTTGGAGAGGAGATGGTGTTGGTGAAGATGTTGATGGAGATTGACCCCCTCTCAATGAGAGGATCGTTGGTGATGACGATGGCTTTGATTTCCCCCTCAGGGAGGGAAGTTTATCCAGTAGAACAGCTCCACCGGAGCCCTAGATTGCTTCTGCCCAGGTTCCGCCTCGAGACGGCGGCACTTCGTCTCGAAAGCTCTCTCTTGATTTTTTTTCCAGGTCAAAACACATCATATAGCACAAGATGGGCACTGTAGGCCTACAAGGGGGCCCACAAGGCAGGGGGCGCGCCCAGGGGGTAGGGCGCGCCCCCCACCCTTCTGGCTTCCTGGTGGGCCCCTTTGGTACTTTCTTTGCCGTATATTTTTTAAGTATTCCAAAATAATTCTCCGTAAAGTTTCAGGACTTTTGGAGTTGTACAAAATACGTCTCTCAGATTTGCTCCTTTTCCAGTCCAGAATTCCAGCTGCCGACATTCTCCCACTTTGTATAAACCATGTAAAATGAGAAAAGGCATAAGTATTGGTCTATAATGTGTACTAACAGCCCATAATGCGATAAATATCAATATAAAAGCATGATGCAAAATGGACGTATCATGGCCCACCCCACCCGGTCGTTCGTCCTGTTCCTCAGGTGCGCCGCTATAGGGGCGGGGCTCTTATCGTGCCACCTCGCCGACGACGCCCCTACGAGGGGATAAGGGCTGTGCTGGACCCTCCCTGATCGCCAAAATATCTCCCCCATCTCCCCCACATCCACTCTGCTCGCCCCTCTTGCCTAGATCCACCCCTCGCCCCCTCCCTTCCGCTCACCAGGACACCGTCATCGCCACTGCCTCGACGCCGGCGTAGCCACCGTGCCCTTCTCACCGCCCCCACCTGTGTAGGAGGACCGTCGTCCTCTCCTCTGTCGTTTGCGCCTCCTGGATTTGGTGCCGACGAGCCGCCTCGACGCCGCCCACTTCTTCTTCTTCCTCGGGCCACCGCCGGTGAGCTCCTTCAAATTCGTCGCCCCGACAGCTCCTAAGCCTTCCGCCGACCATCGTGTGCCACCCCTCCGCCGTGTTTTCTTGCGCTGGCGACTGAACACCGGCCATAGCCAAAGTGACCCGGCCTGGGCCAACCCCAGGGTCCCGGCTGGCCCTGTTGACCGCGGTCAACACTGACGGGACGGTCCCAGCAACTGACGTGTGGCCCACTCTTTTAGTCTAAATAGCCTAACTAATATGATTAATTTAATTAGTAAATTAATTAGTGAATGACAGGTTGGCCTAGTGCTTAATTAGATAATTAGATTAGTTTAAAAATCTGTTAACCACCCATTGTCAATGACAGGTGGGTCCCAGGCATCAGTTTGACCAGTCAACTAGCTGGTTGACGGTTGACGTCTGGCTGGCGCAATATGTTCATTTTGTTGAATTTAAAATAATTTCAAAAAAACTAAAACTTTGAAATTTAATATAAAATAATCTGTAACTCGGATGAAAATAATTTACATATTAAAATTGCTCAGAAAAATCCAACGGATCCAAATATGCAATCTGTTCATCTGCAACATGCCTCTAGCATGATGAATATGGAATAGTCCCCCTCTCTTCATCTGTCCAGAAAATGCCAAACGCCGGGAAAACCCCTCCGGGTGTTTTCGCTCTTCGTCTGCAACGTGTAGTACTGTGATAGGTCACCCCTAGCTCTGCATATTGTCATGTCATGCATAGTGATGGATCTGTTTGGATTGAATTTACTGTTTCTTTCCCCTCTTCCCTCTGGTAGACCCTGAGACCGACGTTGCCCCTGTGATCGACCATGTCACCGACGACCCTTCTTCCTTTTCAGCAGAGCTTTCAGGCAAGAAAACCCCCTTGATCATTCTGATATCGCCCATCGCCCTTCTCTCTTTTGCTTGCATTAGATCTTCTACTGCTTTTGTATATCCTATTATGATGCATAGCCTGAATTTTGTAACCTGCAATTGTTACCTTACCTTCTTATCCCAAACTGCTTAGTATAGGTTGGTTAGTGATCTACCAGTGATCCCTCACCTTGTCGTAGTTGCCATCGCTTTATGATCGATGACTCGATCAACGTGATCGACGTCTAGAGCCTGACACATCACATCACAACCCTTAGTTGGTCAAATCTATAGAGTTACTATCGAGTGCCCAGGGTGATGCCTCGTATAGCACTTCTGATGAGATCTCTATAGTGCAGCTAACTGGTCGTGGTCTTTGAGGGTGATTCCTCCTTCACCACTTCCGATAATGAATCTATCGTGCAACCCCTCTAGTGTGGGCCATCAAGGCTGATTCCTCCAAGTTCACTTTGACGGTTACATGGAGTGGGAATCCATCGTGGGTGATTCCTCGGGTTTCCCCATTGCTGTGTCGGACACACGGTTACTTTGACTTTACCACAGAACCATGTTGAAGTCGGGTCGGCGCTGAGGGGTACGCGCGAGAGAAATGTGAAGTCGGGTTGACCATGAGTGTACCCGCGAGTTCTCGTGTAGTCGAGTTGATCTAGAGGGTACCCACAAGATTTCTACGCGGCACGGCTGGGCTTTCTTAGCCCTTGCCGCAAGTCCGTGAGACGGGGCAACAGAACCACATATCGTGGATGACTGATCGTTACCGCGCGCTCCCAAGACACTAATGGTTTGGATATGTGATCCGACTAGGCCTCTGGCCTCTTCGCACTGACCACCACGCGGGAATAAGTGTGGGCACTCTGCGTCTTATGTATCAGCCAAAAGCTCTTTGGACGTTAACGATGGAGCGGCGCGCGCCGGGTTGGACTGGTTAAGCATGCTCTTGTATAAGGGGGCTAGGTCTGCTTAAGAAACATGCAGGAGTGCAAAGGGCGATGGGCCTAAGACCCAGCGCGCTTAGGATGTCGACCGGCGTGCCGGCCTCTCTGTTGAGGCTAGGTAGGTCTACGGTGTGTTGATCAGCCGAGGGCGGTCATGACCTGATAGTGTGTCCGGCCGGAGTTGATCGAGCGTGTTGGGTAAGTTGGTGCACCCCTGCAGGGAAGAATAATCTATTCAAATAGCCGTGTCCACGGTAACAGATGATCGGAGATGTATCCCGATCGATACAACTAGAACTGGATGTTGAGGCATGAATTGAATATGTGGCTCCAGGATTGCTTTCTCACAGGGAGTCGGGAAAGGATCTCTGGGCATTAAAGTTACAACATACTTACTACTATTATGATATGTTATTCTTATCTATTCTGATGCTGCAAGATGCTTGAAGATGCTAGTCTCCGACATGCTAGTCTTTCCCTCCTCTTCTGGCATTCTGTAGTTTAGATCTGATATAAATTTTGCGATTACTTTGAATGAGTACTCATGGTTATTTTGCTACTTCTGTTCTCTATACCTGATTGCTGCGATCAGCTGACGGAGTCCAGGAGCCAAATGCCCGCACTGACGACTACTACTACCCAGAGGATGCCTACTAGTACGTGGAGGCCGCCGACGACCATGAGTAGTTAGGAGGCACCCAGGCAGGAGGCCTTGCCTTTTCGATCGATGTTGCTTTCGTGCTAGTCTTCTTAAGGCAAACTTTTTTAACTTATGTTTGTATTCAAATATTGTTGCTTTCGTTGACTCGTTTGTATTCGATCCGTCGAGGCCCCTGGCTTATAATATGAAGCTTGTATGATTTTAATTTTTGTTTAAAGTTGTGTTGTGATATCTTCTATCTTGATCATATATATTTGTGTATATGATTAGTGTACGATTGAATCGGGGCATCACAATGACCTACCATGCCAAAAGGTGAAAAAGGACAAATTAAACATGATTACTTAAATCAAGTTTAGCTTGCTCGCCTAGCAAATAGATGTACTAGCAGAAAGATGTTGCAGCGTACTGTGCATGATCAATGTAGTCCTGTAGAGATCTGGTGCCCTGACAGCGACACACACACGAGACCAGCGACGCGAGCGCCAGCGCCACACACGCAAACATGGGCACACACAATGCATACCACGCTTTATCTTACATTTTTCAAACAAACAAACAAATAAACAAGCAAAAAAGAACATAAAAATAGTGTTGATGTCATAATAAGATGTGAGGTAGATGTGATATAGTCAATTCCTTTTTCTAGACAAAACAGCTCGTGAGGATTTAGAGCAATCCGTTTTTTTAACCCTGCCATGATTCTTCTGAAGGTTTTTCTGGGCGGTTTTTCTTCCAGCTTTTTCCCCAGCATGGGTTTTGCCGGTTTTCATTTTTGGTGTTCATTCCATATTTTGTTTTTTGTTTCTTTTTCATTTTTGTGATTTTTTTTTGTTTTTCATTGTTTTTTTTACCAAATTCATGTACTTTTCACAAATTCGTGAACTGTTTTTGAATTTCAAACACTTTAATTTTTTCATGAACTTTTTTCCAACCCGTGAACTTTTTTCCAAATTATATATTTTTTAAAAATCATGTGATTTTTTCATTTTTTGTGAATTTTCAAAATTACAAACTTTCCAACTCTTGAACTTTTACTAATTCATGAACCTTTTTTGTTTCATGAACTTTTTGGAACCTTGTTCATTTTCATCAACTTTATTCCTTTTTTAAAACAAGTCAATGGTCAACTCCCCGTGGTCAGCGGTCCCTGTCGACCGGTCAACACTAAAAGGTTGCAGATCCACCAATTAACCAAAAATGTAGTTGGACGGGCACATAAGCTTCGATGCGTGAGCACAAGGTTGGAAAAAGCGGTAGGCGTAAGCGAGGCGGTTGGCCTTCGCCTGGTGCCTAGGCGGTGCCTAAGCGACCTAGGCGCGGCCTAGGTGGTAATATAGTTTTTACTCGTAGTGTATTTATGATTATTATATGGGTGTTGATATTAGTTTAGGGCATATAAACAAGTTAATTATTGTCTACTACCATTGAAATATAACCCGTTTGGCATACTAGTGCAGTATGTGGCATGATTTCTTGCTTGCGTAGGCAATTCCCTGCTTGCCCTGCCTAGACCTCCATTTATGCCCTAGGCGAGGCGTTTGGCCATTGCCTAGCGCCTAGGCGTGCCTAAGCGCCTCCTAGGCACTGCCTTTTCCAACAGAGCGTAAGCACCAGTTATCTTAGAGCAAGTACAATAGCAGGTTTATAGCCTGCTTACATGGCACTTTTGCCTGTGTGGAAGAGAGAGACATGAAAAAGGGAGGGAGTGGGCTCTTATGCAAGAGCCTAGCTATATGGGGATTCCTAAAACACTACAATAAATATGAAGAAGGCGATAGAGAGAAGATGAGAAAAAGTAGTACTCTTATAGCCAATCTTATAGCTAACCTATCCTATGAGTGGCTAAGCGATGACTATATATGACATGGCAACATCATATAGTCAGCAGTTGGCTATACTATTAACCATGTTCTTAATTGTCGCCAACTAGGAGCTCTTGCCAACAAGCACACCCTACTCCTCCACGCGCGAATTTGGGTTGGCTCATGTGCGGGCATGGCGCCCCTATTTTGTTTCCGGCTCTCTTCTTTTGTATTCCATTTTTTGTTTTTGTTTCTTTTTCCTTGTTTCCTTTTATTTTTTATTTTTTCCTTCTTTAAAATTGTCCATAAATTAAAAAAAATCATGTATTTTTATAAATATTTTAAATTCCTAAAATGTTCAGAAGTTTTATAAATTTTTTGAAATTTGAAAAATGTTCCTGGATTTAAAACAATATTCACCAATATGAAAAATATTCATGAACTCAAAGAGTAGATCTTGCAAAATGTTCTGATTTTTTTTAAAAACCAAAAATTCAAAAATGTTTCCCAATTTCAAAAAATATTTCTTGATTAAAAATATTAATAAATTTGTAAAAATAAGGCTGAACAAAAATTTTGTTCATGAAGTCATAAAATTGGTCTTTATTCGCGGCACTTGCGGGTGCCATTTCCCTTCTTGGAGGCGTTGACATGGCCTTTATTCGCACCCCTCTTCGGGCAAAGAGGAAAATCCTTGGTCATGTTCATCGGATCGGATGATGGCGACATAATCACGTTGCTCTCCTTTTTAATAGCGCTATCTTGTTGTTCGCGTCGTCTCCGGTGCTGGCTTCAGAGATGAGTGATGCCATACCCGTTCGGCCGACCCCTCTAGTTCTTGGCTTGGTGGGTTTAGTTGTGGTGTTTCTTCTATTCGGGTTGAGAATCCCTTGTCTCTATCCTCCGTGACCATGTTCACGCCGATCAGCATTCTTGTCATGTGTTTTATCCTCTTATGTGCTCAGTCTATTTCCTTCTATTAATGGAAAGATATGCAAGCTTGGTGTATTCGTGAAAAAGGAAAAAAAAACTTGAAAATAGAAAACGAACATTAAGGGTTGTTTTGGAAAGTGTCACGTTGCTTGGTGGCTTGTGCCTAGCACCTCTACTATTAATTGACGACGTTATCATCGGCAGTAGGTAAGCCCTGCTGTGTGCAACTATGATCATATCCTCCTTGTTGGTGTCTGTCTCTTCCAAGGGTTCGGGTATCAGTGCTTGAGGCCCTGATCTGAACTGCTGCAAGCATATGTCACCACGGCTCGCCTGAACTCTAGTGTTTGGAAGGAGGAGATAGAGCGGCTGGGAATCCTGCCAGAGGCGTGCTTGCGTGGGTTTCTCCATCCATTCTTTTCAATCAACCATCATGCAATGTTGGATGAAAACCACGAATGAGGTGGGGAGGCGGACCGGAGGACGAAGTCCGAGCGGAATAGTAGTGCAAAACCGAAACCTTACGTGTTTTCTAAGTAGTGCATCACTGGTCATGAACGTATTCATGTGTCTGCTACACCATGACCTGCTCTGGTGCAATGACCGACTGCAGCGGCGCGGCTGGGAAAACGGCTACTTCTGTCAACTATGCCTTCGAAGCTTGGAGAGCTCGATGCACCTACTGTGGGAGTGCCCCACGTCAAAGGAGATTTGGACCAGGGCAGCATCATGGAAGGATTGCCACGCGCTCAGCCCGGCTACTTGGGCTGGGTGCAAGTCCACAACGAAGGTTGTCACTGCAATTGTCTCCGCATCTCCACCATCGGTAAGAAGGGGCACCAAAACCATAATGGCACTGGTGGCATGGCATATTTGGCAGGAGGTGGTGTCCAGGTCTTGGATGCCAGGGCGACGGCCCTAGTGGTGGCTTCGCAGAGCTCTTGGGCAGAGCCCGTGGTTAGGTGCTGCCGGGTGGCCATGGCCGTGTGGGCGGCGTGGTCAATGGGATGTGGTGTCTGGTGGTGATGAGTGTTGGCTGAAGTGAAAACCTGATCTATTTTCGGACGGACTGACGGCGGCGAAGCTCGCTCCCTTCTTGAAGGCGTCGTCGCGGCTCTCATTGCCCGCCGGTGTTGCTCCAGAGAAAACTTTGATCCTCGGGTCGGGCGGTGACGGCACTCTGGTGCCGTAACCTTTCTGAAGGTGTCGCCTTGGAGCACACAGTTCGTCATATGTGGCTTCTTTTCTTCGCGTTGGCGTGTCCACGGTTGAGGACTCCGATTGCTCTCGTAGTATTAGGGATAGTGTTGCTGCGTTCAGCGTCTGTGTATCCAGCCTTGGGTGTGTGCGTGTGTTGTGGTGGCATGCGTTTGTATCTGAGTTGTGGTCGGTCATTGCTTTATATATAAAGCGGGGTGAAAGCCTTTTTTCGGTATTTGGCAGGAGTGCAACAGCTGCACATTCAGGAGAAAGGTGGCTTATGTCGATGATGTGATCAACACCTGCTGAAGAGACATCGAGCCATGGAGATTGGCCGGAGCAAAAGGAATAGCGCCCCTTTTTGGGGACATTACATGAGATAAAAACCATAGTTTTCACTACCAGAGGGGAGCCTGCGCGCTCTTCCTCAAGTTTTGTCCTTATCAAACCTCTGCTACTAATCACTTTCGATTAGCAGCACTTTTGTAACTCTCCCTTCTGCTAAATCAATAAAAAGCCAGGCGACTGGATCTTTTAGAAAAAAAACTGATCATGAATGTGCAAGGGATTCAATTTTGCTGGCTTACTCGGTACTCCACGAAAATTACACTGTATCTGACTTAAGGTTTTGATACACCAATAGTATAGGATCATTACATAATAACTTGAGAGAACAAACGTACAACCATCAGTACTCTTAATGCTTCATAAGCATGTGGAAGCTACGTATCAGACTGAGCAGACTACCTGAAAGAAAATACAATTTCTTTCTGCTTCTCAAATGAGTTAGCCATTACTATGGATTATTATTGATGTAGGGCGACGCAGACGGCGGGCTTGGGGCCACGCCGCCCCCTCGGCTCCCGAGCATCCTCCGGCCTTGCACGCCGCCGGCGCCCAGGGCGAGGAGCACCGCAGCGACAAGCACTACAACCAGCACAAATACTCTCATCGCGCACATGACACTAGCTACAAGCACTACCATATAGCTAGCTCCATTTTATAGACACACATGTACGAGTCTAGTCCACGCGTATATAGGCAGAGTTCGGCTAGTCTCCACGACGTGTGGTGCCGGGCAAACTTTTGACTGGACACTAGGACCAACAAGATCATTGGTTCAGTATCGTCCACAAACGCGTGCTGAATCTTCCAGCCTGCTATTATTTTGCCCTCTGCTACACGCACGGTTGGCTTCTGCGTCCTTGTGCTTATCAACATCAACTTTGCAATTTCATTAGAGATTTATTACACACACCAAAATCAAACCTATGCATCTTTGACTGTAGACTTCGGAACTGGACTAGTTTATTCGGAGGTCGATCCTAGTTGAAGCCGCGAGACAAATTACCGTAGACCAATTGTTCTGTGGTCTCGGTTAAAAAAATGGATTTGCTATTTTTCAGTCAAGTGTTTTTCAATTCCTCGTCATTCAAATTTGTGTCCGTCCGTTCTCGTGCGGAGATTCACACTGGTCTCTTCGAGCTGGCGTTCTGTTTGTTCGGGTTGGTTTTTTTTATCGGGTTCGGTTTTTCTTTGTCTCAGCCCGTTACCGCCCCCTGGCCCGGCATTGTTGATTTTTGTCCCGTTTGGATTTTGGAGTGGGTGTCTGCCTCCTTTTCATTTCGGTCATTCTGTTTTGATAAGGCCGAGGTCATGGTCTAACAAATATTGTTCTAAAGAATCAGTAGGAGGCACGGCAATAGAAGCAAGACCAATAATTTCATCCTTACTAGGTAATTCTTTATCATGAGGTTGCCTACGAAATTTAGAGAAATTAAAATCATGGACATATCCCCAAAACTTACGGTGACAATCTATTTCTCACAGTCTATCTTAGCATTAGTATTTAAGAAAGGTCTACCAAATATAATGGGACAAAAATCATCTTGTGGGAAACCAAGAACAAGAATATCACTAGGGTATTTAATTTTCCCAAACAAGACTTCAACATCTCTAACGATCTCAATTGGTGATATAGTATCTCTATTAGCAAGCTTAATAGTAACATTAATATCTTTTATTTCAGCAGGTGCAATATCATTCATAATTTCTTGATATAAAGTAAAAGGAATTGCACTCACACTAGCACCCACATCACATAAGCCATGATAATATTGATCTCCTATTTTAATAGAAACAACAGCCGTGCCACCAATGGGTCTATCTTTAATATCGGGTTTAGCAATCCTAGCAGCTTCATCGCAGAAATAAATAACATGCCATCAATATTATCGACCAAGAGATCTTTAACCATAGCAACACTAGGTTCAGTTTTAATTTGTTCAGGGGTGTAGGTGTTCTAGTATAACTCTTACGAACCACAGTTGAAGCTTTAGCACGATCCTTTATTCTAATAGGGAAAAGTGGTTTCTCAATATAAGCAGAAGGAACAACAGGATCAACATTATAAGTAATAGTTTCTTCTTTAACTTTAATAGGTTCTACTACTTTTACTTCAATGGGAGGATGATATTTAAACCACTTCTCATTAGGGAGATCAACATGAGTAGCAAATGATTCACAGAAAGAAACTACTATCTCAGACTCAAGTCCATATTTAGTGCTAAATTCACGAAAAGTATCGGTATCCATAAAAGGTTTAACATAATCAAACTTAAGGTTTATACCAGACTCATTACCTTCGTCGAGTTCCCAATCTTCAGAGTTGCGTTTAATTCTTTTTAAAAAAATCCCATTTGAATTCAATAGTCTTCTTCATAAAAGAACCAGTACAAGAAGTATCAAGCATGGATTGATCATTACGAGAAAGCCGAGCATAAAAATTCTGAATAATAATTTCTTTTGAGAGCTCATGATTGGGGCATGAATATAGCATTGACTTAAGCCTCCCCCAAGCTTGAGCAATACTTTCTCCTTCACAAGGCCAAAAATTATATATATGATTCGGATCACGATGAACAAGATGCATAGGATAAAACTTCTGATGAAATTTCAATTTCAATCGGTTGGATTTCCATGATCCAATATCATCACATAGCCTATACCATGTCAATGCCTTTCCCTTCAAAGATAAAGGGAATACCTTCTTCTTGACATCATCCTCGGGCAAACCTGCAAGCTTAAATAATCCACCAACTTCATCCACATAGATTAGGTGCATATCAGAATGTAATGTTCCATCTCCTGCATAAGAATTAGCTGGCAGTTTCTCTATCATACTCAAAGGAATTTCATAATAAATATTTTTAGTAGGTTCAGTAGGTTGAGGGGCAACTCTCTGCTCTTTCGGTTGGGTTGAAGATACCCCGAACAAACCCCTCAATGCATGATTTTCCATTGCAACAAGTGACAGTAAATTTCAGCACACTATATAAATGTTTCCTTACCAAATTACACTCACCAAAGGCGCTTCACTCCCCGGCGATGGCGCCATAAAAGAGTCTTGATGACCCACAAGTATAGGGAATCTATGGTAGTCCTTTCGATAAGTAAGAGTGTCAAACCCAACGAGGAGCAGAAGTAAATGGCAAGCGGTTTTCAGCTAGGTATTATCTGCAAGCACCAAAATTATCGGTAACAGATAGTTTTGTGACAAGATAATTCGTAATGAGAGTCGGTGTTAAAACCAGCAGATCTCGGGTAGGGGGTCCCAAGCTGTGTGTCTAAGGATCAATGGTAATGAGGAGACAATAGGGACACGATGTTTACCCAGGTTCGGTCCCTCTTAAAGGAGGTAAAACCCTACATCCTGCTTGATTGTATTCAAAGAGTATAGGGGTTACAAGAGTTGATCTACATTGAGATCGTAATGGCTAAGACCTAGTTGTCTAGCCTATGATTATCCCGATAGCCTCTACGAACTAAACCCTCCGGTTTATATACACACCGGAGGGTCCTAGGGTTGTACAGAGTCGGTTTGCAGAGGAAGGAAAGAGTACATCCGGACACCAAGCTTGCCGTCCACGCATATAGAAGTCCTCCCAGGACACGGGGGATAGTCTTCTGTTTTATCTTCACGGCCCATCAGTCCGTCCCATATCGAATAGACCGGACACCCGAGGACCCCCTAATCCAGGACTCCCTCAGTAGCCCCTAAACCAGTCTTCGATGACGATGTGTTTGGCACGCGGATTATTTTTGGCATTGCGCTACCTCTTGAGCATGCGTTGGTTTTCCCTTGAAGAGGAAAGGGTGATGCAGCAAAGTAGCGTTAAGTATTTCCCTCATTTTTTGAGAACCAAGGTATCAATCCAGTAGGAGGCTACACACAATCCCTCGTACCTACACAAACAAATAAGAACCTTGCAACCAACGCGATAAAGGGGTTGTCAATCCCTCCACGGCCACTTGCAAAAGTGAGATCTGATAGAGAAAATAATAAGATAAATATTTTTTGGTATTTTTATGATGTAGATTGGAAAGTAAAGATTGCAAAATAAAATAGATCAGAAACTTACATGATGGAAAATAGACCCGGGGGCCATAGGTTTCACTAGTGGCTTCTCTCAAGATAGCATAAGTATTACGGTGGGTGAACAAATTACTGCCAAGCAATTGATAGAAAAGTGCATAGTTATGAGAATATCTAGGCATGATCATGTATATAGGCAGCACGTCCGCGACAAGTAGAGCGTACGTCTTCACGATCCGACCGATCATGTTATGACAACGCGGTTGATGTAGTCGTACATCTTCACGATCCGACCGATCCAAGTACCGAACGTACGGCACCTCCGAGTTCAGCACACGTTCAGCTCGATGACGATCCCTGGGCTCCGATCCAGCAAAGCTTCAGGGATGAGTTCTGTCAGCACGACGGCATGGTGACGATGTTGATGTTCTATCGGCGCAGGGCTTCGCCTAAACTCCGCGACGATATGACCGAGGTGGAATATGGTGGAGGGGGGCACCGCACACGGCTAAGGAACGATCCGTAGATCAACTTGTGTGTCCTAGGGTGCCCCCCCGCCCCCGTATATAAAGGAGCCGGGGGGAGGAGGCAGCCGGCCAAGAAGGGCGCGCCAAGGGGGGAGTCCTCCCACCGGGAGTAGGACTCCCTTCTTTCCTAGTTGGAGTAGGAGAAGGGGGAAGGATGAGGAAGAGGGGAAGGAAAGGGGGGGGGGGGCGCCGCCCCCCTCTCCTTGTCCTATTCGGACTAGGGAGGGGAGGGGGCGCGGCCCACCTCTTGCCTCCTCTCCTCTTCTCCCTTATGGCCCATGTAGGCCCAATAACCCCGGGAGGGTTCCGGTAACCCCCCGGTACTCTGGTAAAATGCCGATTTCACCCGGAACACTTACGATGTCCAAACATAGGCTTCCAATATATCAATCTTTATGTCTCGACCATTTCGAGACTCCTTGTCATGTCCGTGATCACATCCGGGACTCCGAACAAACTTCGGTACATCAAAACTTATAAACTCATAATAAAACTGTCATCGTAACGTTAAGCGTGCGGACCCTACGGGTTCGAGAACTATGTAGACATGACCTAGAACCATTCTCGGTCAATAACCAATAGCGGAACCTGGATGCCCATATTGGTTCCTACATATTCTACGAAGATCTTTATCGGTCAAACCGCATAACAACATACGTTGTTCCCTTTGTCATCGGTATGTTACTTGCCCGAGATTCGATCGTCGGTATCCAATACCTAGTTCAATCTCATTATCGGCAAGTCTCTTTACTTGTTACATAATGCATCATCCCATAACCAACTCATTGGTCACATTGCTTGCAAGGCTTATAGTGATGTGCATTACCGAGAGGGCCCAGAGATACCTCTCCGACAATCGGAGTGACAAAACCTAATCTCGAAATACGCCAACTCAACATGTACCTTCGGAGACACCTGTAGTACTCCTTTATAATCACCCAGTTACGTTGTGATGTTTGGTAGTACCCAAAGTGTTCCTCCGATAAACGGGAGTTGCATAATCTCATAGTTTCAGGAACATGTATAAGTCATGAAGAAAGCAACAGCAATATACTAAACGATCAAGTGCTAGGCTAACGGAATGGGCCATGTCAATCACATCATTCTCCTAATGATGTGATCCCATTAATCAAATGACAACACATGTCTATGGTTAGGAAACATAACCATCTTTGATAAATGAGCTAGTCAAGTAGAGGCATACTAGTGACGTTATGTTTGTCTATGTATTCACACATGTATCATGTTTCCGGTTAATACAATTCTAGCATGAATAATAAACATTTATCATGATATGAGGAAATAAATAATAACTTTATTATTGCCTCTAGGGCATATTTCCTTCAAAACCCATAATTCATCGGATCTCGACAAACACACCGCAAAAAGAGTTACACCGAATAGATCTCCAAGAAGGTCAAGGAGAACTTTGTATTGAGATTCAAAGAGAGAAAAGAAACCATCTAGCTAATAACTATGGACCCGAAGGTCTGTGGTAAACTACGCACACTTCATCGGAGAGGCTATGGTGTTGATGTAGAAGCCCTCCATGATCAATTCCTCCTCTGGTGGAGCGCCGGAAAAGGCCCCAAGATGGGATCTCACGGGTGCAGAAGGTTGTGGCGTTGGAAATAGGGTTTCGTGGTGCTCCTGGATGTTTTCAGGGTATATGGATATATATAGGTGAAGGAAGTCGGTCAGGGGAGCCACGAGGGTCCACGAGGGTGGGGGCGCGCCTTCCTGCCTCGTGGCCGCCTCATTTCTTTCTTGACGTCCACTCCAAGTCTCCTGGATTGCGTTTGTTCCAAAAATAACTCACCCAAAGGTTTCATTCCGTTTGGACTCAATTTGATATTCCTTTTCTGCGAAACACTGAAATAGGCAAACAAACAACAATTTGGGCTGGGCCTCCGGTTAATAGGTTAGTCCCAAAAATAATATAAAAGTGTATAGTAAAGCCCATAAACATCCAAAACAGATAATATAATAGCATGGAACAATCAAAATTTATAGATACGTTGGAGACGTATCACATTGCAAGGCGGGTTCCTTGTCCTGAATATTTTAAGTTAGCTTCCTGCATAAAAGAGCTGTGTCCGGCTCTACATAATCAATATAACCCTTAGCGACGAAGGCAAGACGTCAGAATAGGAACAGTGCCTTTTACTGACAACTTTTTGGGCGAAACGTCACACTGAACTCTTTAACATTTTGAACCGTTTTCACGCCTCCCGTTTCACGTTTCGAGGTCTAGCCTCCATTGGCACGTCTCGTCAAAATAGAGATCATGCCCACTCATTACGGGATTCTCATCAATATGGTTTGGGTAATCCAACTGCGCCTTACGCACGATCTCGTTGGGAACAGGCGAGGTTTATGGCTTGAGAGGGGGACGTTTGGTATTTTCACCGTCTATAAGAGGATAAAGATCCCTCCTTTTTCTTCACGCCTTCCTCTAGCTTCCGTCTCCCAATATCCAAACTCCAGCGCCCACAACTCCGACCTCTTCCACCGCCGCCTCCCTTCAGCAATGGTCGGGTCTGGCTCTAAGGGCAAGTGGGAGGCCTCCGGAGTGTGGGCTATCTGTCCGCGGATATCGCGCATAGAATCCCTGACAAAGATCAGGTTATTCCTACCCCGGAGCCGGGTGAGAGGGTTGTGTTCATCCCCCACTTCCTTCGGGGGCTAGGATTTCCCTTCCACCCCTTCGTTCGGGGTCTCATGTTTTACTACGGGCTAGATTTCCATGATCTAGCCCCAAATCCCTTTCTCCACATATCGGCTTTCATAGTCGTGTGTGAGGCTCTTCTCCGCATCCCCCCATGATTCGGCCTATGGCTCAAGGTCTTCAATCTGAAGCCGAAAGTGGCCGATGGACAACATGCGGACTGTGGCGGGGCTATGGTAAGCAAGCTCACCAATGCCATCTGGCCCAAAGGGGTATTCGTATAGACATTCAAGGTATGGCAGCAGGAGTTGTTCTACATCACCGAGCCTCGCAACGCCAAATGGGCAGCCACACCGGACTTCAGATCCAGACCCCCCACGAGACTGACCTCATGGACCGCCAAGGGCCTTGGTTGGGGGTCCAAATCGGAGGTGCGGATGCTACAGAAATGCATCCCCAACATGTTGGGTGCAAACACGAGTCTCACCAACGTGATTCAAGTGATGCTCTTCCACCGCACCCTTCCTTGCCAACTCCGGTCCTCCCCCATGTGAGAGTTCAACCCGGAGGAGCCACGGACCCTGAAGTGCTTCTTTGGCACTACGCACGAAGATATATGGAAGCAGCTCTTCAAGGCTTAGAAAATTGGCTGAAGAAGACTGAAGACATCGGGCTCGACATCGAGAACCCGGCCATGGCGGTAAGCATAATCTTTCCAAAGACCTATCCGGTCAATATTTCAGATGTAATAAAGGTTATGTTGCCTAATTTGTATACAGGGCTGGACGACAAAGGCAGAGCGGATCAACTGTCCGGCACCACTACCTGAGAACCCGACCACACCCCAGCTGATGGAGATACTGGTCCCGGTGCCCTATCAGGTGCCGGAGAAGAAAATCAAGAAGAAGAAAGGCAAGGAGGCCAAGGGCAGCCCTCGCCACAAAGGTCCTTCGGAAACAGTGTCCGGAGAGACCGAAGCCCTCTCATCCCACGAGGGAGATGAGGAAGAAGAGGAGGAGGTGGTGGAAAGCGACTCCCCCCCATAAGGGGAGGAAGAAGAAGAGGGCGGCCTCCAAAGACCCGGAGGGAGAGGCGCCCAAAAGAGTGAAGCTGGCCCTCTCAGATAGTTCAGACTCAGAGTCTGAACTATTCCCCAAAAAACCTCCCAGGGTGAAGCCCCGGGCCACATCGTAAGTATTCAGAAACTTATTGTTTATCTTTGGTCTACATGCTTCCATTATATAGGTTATTTTGTTATTTTCCTTTCAACCCTCCCTGCGTTCTCCCGCAAACTCCATTATCAGAGGGGAATTCTCTACCGTCTGAAATGGTGGAGAGCGACACGCCACCGCGAGCCCCCTCGCCTATTGCCATGGAGGACACCGAAGTGTCGTCCCGAAGGACCTCTCCTGGCTGAGAGGGGGCTAATGAGGCCATCAAGAGAGAGCCCGTGGTTAATACCTTGGTCGCCGGAGACCTAGGGGAGGCGACCCCCAACAATTCGAGCCCCAGCCGAACACCATGTTGGAGACCAGCATGGCTTCGGGATCGGATAAGCAGTCCCCTATGAAAGAGGGGGGAGGAGCACCAGCTTCCACGACAGCCTCCACTAATCTGAAGGCGCCCAACACTCTGGAGGAAGTACTGCAAAGTGCTTCCGTCATGGAGGAGCACCGCACCCTGATGGGTGTGGTTATGGAGAAGGTTCAGTCTACTAAAAATGGACTGAACAAAGCCTTCTGCAGCCTATTAACAGGCTTTGAGGTATGCAACATAATGTTTCTAAAAACTTTTCGTATAAAGGAATAAACCTGTGTACAGACAGTAGCCCCTGAGGCTCTGTCCGATTTAAAGGAAACCGGACAGAGGATCCACATAGTGTTCGGGAGAATAACACGATGTGCTGTTATTGTAACAGGCTTCCATGTTGGCGGTGACCGCCCATGCCGCGGAAGTTTTCGAACTCAGTCGGAAGCTTCAGGCGGCAGATGAGGAACTCGACCGCATTAATAAGCGGTTCGACGAGACGCAAGCTATACGTACAATGTTAAGAAGGAATGTATTTTTATATCAGAAGTGATATGCATATTGAGAGGTTAACTCATAAAATGCTTTGATTATGAGCATAGTTGGCACAGCCGAGGTCGAGACTGTCAAAGGTGCCCTCGCCCAGGCCAAGAAAGAGGTGGAGGCGAATAAGGCAGCCACTGACAAAGCGGTTGCAGACCTGAAGACCGAGCAAGCTGCCCACCACCAACATGAAGCTCGGGTGGCCGAAGTCGAGCAGGAGTTGAAGGATGCCATCAGCAAATGCCAAACCTTGGAGCAGAAGACTTCGAACCAGTCGTCCAAGCTTGCCAAGGCTCTCCATGATGCCAAAGAGGCGCGGATTGAGTCCCGGAGTGCTCGCGAGGAGATCCAGCAGGCGAAACAGATAGCGGCTAGTAATGCCTTTCTTTTGCAGAGTATCTTTGGAGGTAAGAGGTATGCCTTGCTTACACGAGTGTGGAGTTCTCCAGACGCGTTTGCGGATCTTTCGAGGAGTCCTGCCGATGCCACACAGTTCTTTCGAGCCCAGGAGGGGAACTCGACCGAGAAGTTGTTCTTGTCGCAATTTCTCGCGCTGGAGCACCCGACACCTCTTAACGACCAGCTGAAGTAGTTGACGGAGCTGCATAGGGTAGCCAACTTGGCCATGAAGGATATAATACTCCAACTCTGGCCAACCGAGCCTATTCCCAATAGCTACTTTGGTTTGGTGGAGCGGCTTGTTGATGCGCGGTCATGGATTGATGTTGTAAAGCGTTCGGCCTGCATAGAGGCTGCCCAGATGGCCTTTTTTCCGGTGTCAAGATGCAATGGGCGAAGATGAAGGCCACCGAAGTGGCTTCCGCTGGTCCGCCCGAAGGCAAATATCATCGGAAGCCGGAGAGGTACTTCAGTGATGTCCTAGAAGGAGCCCGAGTGATAGAGGGTCAATGTTCAAAGGACGTAATATTTGATTGAATAAGTTCGGGTTGTACAAACTATGTTATGAACCCATGTTGTTATATATCTTATGTTTGCGCCTCAAGCGATTTTTCCTCCTGTGCGACGGTTTTTTTGTTATATTTCTGAAAGTTGCTAGTCGTCGGCTTCAGCCCCCATGTAGGTACTACAGGGGTGTTTGACATAACGTGTGACCACACTTTATGCAACATCTTGGTCCGTAAAGGAGGTGTCTACGAGGTGAACCAGGCAATCAGACTATGCGGCTTATTACTTTCACTTAGCTAAAGGAGTTTGAATGTGGAGCTAAGTACTAGCCCCTGTTGCGTGTGCGGCTACCCGTACTACGGTGCCTTTTCCACGCGGCTGGACGAATACCAGACCCTCGTATAACACAGGGTGAATCGCTAATGATTTGTAGTATAAGACTAAGTCGCCGAATCACCGACCAGCTCTCGCCTATCATGACAGTCACTTTTCGGCTTTCGCTATTGAGGTACTTGACCGGACGAACCAGAAATACAATTGCAGTAGTTCCCCCTTTACTACCTTAGCCGACCGAGCGGAACGCAAGGTAGTAAGCATAGGAGCCGGGCATCCCAACTATAGACCAAAGACATGATTCGGAGCCGATGCATATAATGCAATATCCGGGACGCCAAAGAGTACCCTATAGGTGTTCAGACTTGAAATGTGCAGGGCCGAATACAACCCCAAGTGTTATGGCCAGACTAAGGAACGTGTGGCAGTCTGAGGTAGGGAGGGAACACAGATAATAATATGAAATAAAATGACTTCCCAACAAAGTGGTGATCAACTATTTCCTTTATACCCTAATTAATACATCGAGCCGTGTTGTTACAGATAATGCCAAAAACACCAAGGTCATTTTACATGCCAGAAGTTTATACAAGGGAAAGGTTTACACAGAGCCTAAACTAAATGGTTTAAAAATCCCAATGATGCCATGTTGCACGTCTGCGCCGTTTCTCCTTGGTGAGATATCCTTGAAGGGGAGGAGTCGATGGTCATCTATTAAAAAGAGGAACCTAGAAAAAAGGTCCCCGCATGACCGTAGATCAGGTAGGTTCTTTAATGAACCTATAGTGGAAGAATATTTGAGGTTCGAATAGGGTCAAGCCATACTATAGACCTTTTCCACAGTGTGCCTTCGACGCTGCCCAAGGTATTTTAGGGGCATAAATGTGTACGCGAGGTACATATACCGCAACCTTATGGGGCAATCGGCGGAGGCTAAACTGCTATTCGAGCTCAGGTTCCACTGAGCTACCGCATTGTAACACGGCTCGGACACGTTTAGTAGTGCCGTAGGTCTTAATGACCGATGAGTTGTTTGGTTTGATGAGGCCGCCCTGTACTTCGGCTGCTAGGGCCACGGTATGTTCCTCAGTACGGAGGGAGCGTTCCATATCCGCATTTACTGTGATGACGCCACGAGGTCCAGGCATTTTGAACTTTAGATAAGCATAGTGCAGGAATGCATTAAAGCGGGCGAAAGCAGTTCGTCTGAGTAGTGCATGATAGCCACTGCGAAAAGGGACAATGTCGAAGATCAATTCTTTGCTTCGGAAAATGTCTGGAGAGCCAAATACTACTTCCAATGTTAATGAGCCCGTACAGGGGGACTTCCACGCCGGGTATCACTCTTTTGAAGGTAGTGTTGCTAGGCTTGATTCTTAAGGGTCGATACCCATCTTACAGACAGTATCCTGATAGATCAAGTTGAGACTGTTGCCGCCGTCCATAAAGACTCTAGTGAGATGGTATCCGTCGATGATAGGATTGAGTACCAGGGCCGCCGAACCTCCATGACGGATACTGGTTGGGTGGTCCCTGCGATCAAAGGTGATCGGACAAGCCAACCATGGGTTGAATTTTGGGGCGACAGGCTCTACGGCGTAGACGTCCCTTCATGTGCGTTTGCGCTCTCTTGGGGATGTGGGTAACATAGATCGTGTTTACCGTTTTCACCTTGGGGGGAATTGCTTCTGTCCCCCAGTGTTCGGCTGACAGGGCTCATCATCGTCCTCGCTTGGAGGTCCTTTCCCCTTGTGTTCGGTATTTAATTTACCGGCCTGCTTGAAAACCCAGCAATTTCTATTGGTGTGGTTAGCAGGCTTGTCAGGGGTGCCATGAATCTGGCAGGGCCTCTCTAGTATTTTGTCCAAGTTGGATGGACCGTCTCTATTACCTTTGAACGGCTTCTTCCACTGACCGGGTTTGGAACCATTGAACCCGGCATTTACTGTCGTATCCTCTGTTTCTTCGTTATTGTTCCGACGTTTGTTTTTGTTGCGTCGTGGCCTGCCATTGCCATCCCTGGTCTCAGAAGTGCCAGGGTCGCTGGTACTATTGCTTCTACGAGCCAACTAGCTATCTTTGCCCGCACAAAAGCAGGTCATAAGTGTAGTAAGAGTTGCCATAGTCTTCGGCTTCTCCTGCCCGAGGTGTCGGGCGAGCCATTCGTCACGGACGCTGTGTTTGAATGCCGCTAAGGCTTCGGCGTCTAGACAATCCATGATTTGGTTCTTTTTAATTAAGATCCGATTCCAAAGTTTGTGAGCTGACTCTCCGGGTTGCTGGACTATGTGACTTAGGTCATCAGCATCCGGTGGCCAGATATAAGTGCCCTGAAAGTTGGCCCGAAAAGCATCTTCTAAATCTTCCCAACTTCCAATGGACTTCTCTAAGAGGCTATTCAACCAGTGTCGTGTTGGTCCTTTTAGCTTTAGAGGGAGGTATTTAATGGCATGGAGGTCATCTCCGCGAGCGATGTGAATGTGGAGAAGAAAATCTTCAATGCATACGGTAGGATCCGTCGTTCCATCGTACTGCTCGATGTTCACGTGTTTAAACCCTTCTGGAAATTGGTGCTGCATTACCTCATCGGTAAAGCACATAGGGTGTGCGGCACCTCTATACCAGGCAACACCGCGACGGAGTTTGGATGACATCTGTGTTCCGTGCTGACCCCAAACATCATTATATTTATCGTGCCAGGCATGATGGTTGTTATCTCGTGTTGGGGCACGTCCTCTTGATCCGTAACATGATCTGGTCTGGCCTGCTCTATTGGTCAGGTCCTGACATAGGTCGTACGTGTAGCCCGGGGCCGCTGTCTCTCTGCCTCTATGGGGAGGGGGCCTGGGACGGTGTTTGACATGATTATCCGTTTTGTCCAGTCCACGTGGTGGTCGGTCCGGTTGATCAGCATGATTGTATTTTCACGGTATTAGCGCAAAGGCCTCGTCGTCGAATTGTGGCAATAGCCTGCATTTTGGGTAACTCTTTGTAGGGCGCTCCAAGCCGTATTCTTTAGCGGCTAGGACCTTGGTCCATCTATCGTTGAGCGTATCCTATTCAGCTTGAAGTTGTTGCTGTTTATTTTTCAGGCTCCGCGCGGTGGCGATGAGCTGTCGCTTGAAGCGTTCTTGTTCGAGGGGTTCATCTGGGATGATGAAATCATCGTCACCAAGGCTAACATCCTCTTCGGAGACAGGTAAATAATTACTATCTTCCGAATCCTCGTGAACAGCGTGTTCGGGACTGTGTTGACCCTCTTCCCTTTCATCCTGCTCGAACGTAGGCTCGACAGGGTGGTCGGGGTCTGATACGTCCATTTTGCATCATGCTTTTATATCAATATTTATTGCATTATGGGTTGTTATTACACATTATATCTCAATATTTATGGCTATTGTCTCTTATTTTACAAGGTTTACCATGAAGAGGGGGAATGCCGGCAGCTGGAATTCTGGCTGGAAAAGGAGCTAACGTTGGAAACCTATTCTGCACAGCTCCAAAAGTCTTGAAACTCCACGAAACAACTTTTTAGAATTAATAAGAATTTCTAAGCAAAAGAAATACGCCAGGGGGGCCACATCCTGTCCAGGAGACAGGGGGCGTGCCCCCCCTATAGGGCGCGCCCCTATCTCCTGGGCCCCCTGGTGGGCCTCCAGCGTCCATCTTCTGCTATATCATCACTTTTACCCTGGAAAAAATCATGGGCAAGCTTACAGGATGAAACTCCGCCGCCACGAGGCAGAACCTTGGCGGAATCAATCTAGGGCTCCGGCAAAGCTATTGTGCCGGGGACACTTCCCTCCGGGAGGGGGAAATCATCACCAATGTCATCACCAATGATCCTCTCATCGGGAGGGGGTCAATCTCCATCAACATCTTCACCAGCACCATCTCCTCTCAAAACCCTAGTTCATATCTTGTATCCAATCTTGTATCAAAACCACAAATTGGTACCTGTGGGTTGCTAGTAGTGTTGATTACTCCTTGTAGTTGATGCTAATTGGTTTACTTGGTGGAAGATCATATGTTCAGATCCTTTATGCATATTATTACCCCTCTGATTATGAACATGAATATGCTTTGTGAGTAGTTACGTTTGTTCCTGAGGACATGGGTGAAGTCTTGCTATTAGTAGTCATGTGAATTTGGTATTCGTTCGATATTTTGATGAGATGTATGTTGTCTTTTCCTCTAGTGGTGTTATGTGAACGTCGACTACATGACACTTCACCATTATTTGGGCCTAGAGGAAGGCATGGGGAAGTAATAAGTAGATGATGGGTTGCTAGAGTGACAGAAGCTTAAACCCTAGTTTAAGCGTTGCTTCGTTAGGGGCTGATATGGATCCATATGTTTAATGTTGTGGTTAGGTTTACCTTAATACTTCTTTTGTAGTTGCGGACGCTTGCAATAGGGGTTAATCATAAGTGGGATGCTTGTCCAAGTAAGGGCAGTACCCAGTACTGGTCCACCCACATATCAAATTATCAAAGTACCGAACGCGAATCTTATGAACGTGATGAAAACTAGCTTGACGATAACTCCCATGTGTCCTCGGGAGCTCCTTTTCTCATTATTAGAAATTGTCCAGGCTTATCCTTTGCTACATAAAGGATTGGGCCACTTTGCTGCACTTTATTAACTTTATTTACTTGTTACTTGTTACTATTTATCTTATCACAAAACTATCTATCACCTACAATTTCAGTGCTTGCAGAGAAAACCTTACTGAAAACCGCTTATCATTTCCTTCTGCTCCTCGTTGGGTTCGACACTCTTACTTATCGAAAGGACTATGATTGATCCCCTACACTTGTGGGTAATCAAGACTCTTTTCTGGTGCCGTTGCCGGGGAGTGTAGCGCTTTTGGTGAGTGGAACTTGGTAAGGAAACATTTATATAGTGTGCTGAAATTTTATGTTACTTGTCACTATGGAAACTAATCCTTTGAGGGGCTTGTTTGGGGTATCTTCACCCCAACCAGAAGAGCAAAGAGTTGCTCCTCAACCTACTGAACTTTATGAAAATATTTACTTTGAGATTCCTTCGGGTATGATAGAGAAACTGCTAGCTAATCCATTTGCAGGAGATGGAACATTGCATCCCGATTTACACCTTATCTTTGTGGATGAAGTTTGTGGATTATTTAAGCTGGCAGGTATTCCCGATGATGTTGTCAAAAGGAAGGTCTTCCCTTTATCTTTGAAGGGAGATGCATTGACATGGTACAGTCTATGTGATGATACGAGATCTTGGAATTATAAGCGATTGAAGTTGGAATTTCACCAGAAGTTCTATCCTATGCATCTTGTTCATCGTGATCGTAATTACATATATAATTTCTGGCCTCGCGAAGGAGAAAGCATCGCTCAAGCTTGGGGGAGGCTCAATCAATGTTATATTCATGCCCCAATCATGAGCTCTCTCGGGAAATGATTATTCAGAACTTTATGCTCAGCTTTCTCTTGATAATCGCAACCTGCTCGATACTTCCTATGCTGGTTCTTATATGCTGAAGACTATTGATTTCAAATGGGACTTATTGGAAAGAATTAAACACAACTCTGAAGATTGTGGTTCCGACGATGGTAAGGAGTCAGGTATGACACCTAAGTTCGATTGTGTTAAATCTTTTATGGATACCGATGCTTTCCGTGGATTTAGCTCTAAGTATGGACTTGACTCTGACATAGTAGCTTCTTTCTGTGAATCTTTTGCTACTCATGTTGATCTCCCTAAAGAGAAGTGGTTTAAATATAATCCTCCTATTGAAGTGAAAGTAGTTGCACCTATCACAGTCGAAGAAAAGACTATTACCTATAGTGATCCTATTGTTCCTACTGTTTATGTTGAAAAACCTCCTTTTCCTGTTAGGATAAGGATCATGCTAAAGCTTCGACTGTTGTTCATAAGAGTAATATTAGGACTTATACACCTCCTGAGCAAATTAATGTTGAACCTAGTATTGCTATGGTTAAAGATCTCTTGGATGAGGATTTAGATGGGCATGTTATTTCTTTCTGTGGTGAGACTGCCAATATTGCTAGACCTGATACTAAGACTCGTAGACCTATCGTAGGCATGCCTGTTATTTTTGTTAAAATAGGAGATCATTGTTATCATGGCTTATGTGATATGGGTGCTAGTGCTAGTGCAATACCTTATACCTTGTATCAAGAAATTATGCATGACATTGCACCCATTGAATTAGAAGACATTGATGTTACTATTAATCTTGCTAATAGGGATACCATTAAACCCTTTCGGATTGTTAGAGATGTTAAAGTTTCGTGTGGGAAGGTTAACTACCCTGCTGATTTTCTTGTTCTTGGTTCCCCACAAGATGATTTTGTCCCATTATTTTTGGTAGACCCTTCTTGAATACAGCTAGTGCTAAGATTAATTGTGAAAGAATATTGTCACTGTTGGCATAGATGGTATGTCTCATGAGTTTAATTTCGCTAAGTTTAGTAGACAACCTCGTGATAGGGAACCACCTAGTAAGGATGAGATTATTGGTCTTGCTTCCATTGCTGTTCCTCCAACTGATCTGTTATAACAATATTTGCTAGACCATGAAAACGATATGTTTATGAAGGAAAGGGAGGAAATAGATGAAGTGTTCCTTAAATAGGAACCTATGCTGAAACATAACCTTCCCGTTGAAATTCTTGGGGATCCCCCTCCACCCAAGGGTGATCCCGTGTTTGAACTCAAACCATTACCTGATAATCTTAAATATGCTTATCTTATGAAAAAGAAATATATCCTGTTATTATTAGTGCTGACCTTTCAGACAAAGAACAAGAAAGATTATTGAAAACTCTGAAGAAGCACTGAGCTGCTATTGGATATACTCTGGATGATCTTAAGGGCATTAGTCCCACATTATGCCAACACAAAATTTCAGTGGAGAAAGATGCCAAACCAGTTAGAGATCCTCAAAGACGATTAAATCCCAAGATGAAGGAAGTGGTAAGAAAGGAGATACTAAAGCTCCTTGAGGCAGGTATTATTTATCCCGTTGCTGATAGTGAATGGGCAAGCCCTATTCATTGTGTTCCTAAAAAGGGAGGTATTACCGTTGTTCCTAATGATAAAGATGAATTGATCCCGCAAAGAATTATTACAGGTTATAGGATGGTAATTGATTTCCGTAAGTTAAATAAAGCTACTAAGAAAGATCATTACCCTTTACCTTTTATTGATCAAATGCTAGAAAGACTATCCAAACACACACATTTCTGCTTTCTAGATGGTTATTCTGGTTTCTCTTAGATACCTGTATTAGCGAAGGATCAATCTAAAACTACTTTTACTTGCCCTTTTGGTACTTTTGCTTATAGACGTATGCCTTTTGGTTTATGTAATGCACCTGCTAACTTTCAAAGATGCATGATGGCTATATTCTCTGATTTTTGTGAAAAGATTTGTGGGGTATTCATGGATGACTTCTCCGTCTATGGATCCTCTTTTGATGATTGTTTGAGCAACCTTGATCGAGTTTTGCAGAGATGCGAAGACACTAGTCTCGTCTTGAATTGGGAAAAGTGTCACTTTATGGTTAATGAAGGCATTGTCTTGGGGCTCAAGATCTCCGAGAGAGGTATTTAAGTTGATAAAGCCAAAGTTGATGCTATTGAAAAGGTGCCATGTCCCAAGGACATAAAAGGTATAAGAAGTTTCCTTGGTCACGCCGGTTTTATAGGAGGTTCATTAAGGACTTTTCTAAAATCTCTAGGCCTCTAACTAATTTATTGCAAAAAGATATTCCTTTTGTCTTTGATGATGATTGTGTAGAAGCATTTGAAGTACTTAAGAAAGCTTTGATCACTGCACCTATTGTTCAGACGCCTGATTGGAATTTACCTTTTGAAATTATGTGCGATGCTAGTGATTATGCTGTAGGTGCTGTTTTAGGGCAAAGAGTCGATAAGAAATTAAATGTTATACAGTATGCTAGTAAGACTCTTGATACTACCCAGAGAAATTATGCTACTACTGAAAAACAGTTCTTAGCAGTTGTGTTTGCATGTGATAAGTTTAGACCTTATATTGTTGATTCTAAGTTACTATTCACACTGATCATGCTGCTATTAAATATCTTATGGAAAAGAAAGATGCTAAGCCTAGACTCATTAGATGGGTTCTCTTGCTCCAAGAATTTGACTTGCATATTATTGATAGAAAGGGAGGTGAGAACCCCATTGCAGATAACTTGTCTAGGTTAGAGAATGTTCTTGATGACCCACTGCCTATTAATGATAGCTTTCTTGATGAACAATTAGCGGTCGTCAATGCTTCTCGTACTGCTCCTTGGTATGCTGATTATGCTAATTACATTGTTGCTAAATATATACCGCCTAGTTTCACATACCAGCAAAAGAAAAAGTTCTTTTATGATTTAAGACATTACTTTTGGGATGATCTACACCTTTATAAAGAAGGAGTAGATGGTGTTATTAGACGTTGTGTGCCTGAGCATGAACAGGAACAGATCCTACGCAAGTGTCACTCTGAATCCTATGGAGGACACCACGCTGGAGATAGAACTGCACACAAGGCACTACAATCTGGTTTTTATTGGCCTACTCTCTTCAAAGATGCTCGTAAGTTTGTCTTATCTTGTGATGAATGTCAAAGAATAGGTAACATTAGTAGACGCCAAGAAATGCCTATGAATTATTCTCTTGTTATTGAACCGTTTGATGTTTGGGGCCTTGATTATATGGGACCTTTTCCTGCTTCTAATGGTTATACACATATTTTAGTTGCTGTTGATTATGTTACTAAGTGGGTAGAAGCTATTCCAACCAGTAGTGCCGATCATAACACTTCTATTAAAATGCTTAAAGAAGTTATTTTTCCGAGGTTTGGAGTCCCTAGATATCTTATGACTGATGGTGGTTGACATTTTATTCAAGGTGCTTTACGTAAGATGCTTGCTAAGTATGATGTCAATCATAGAATAGCATCTCCTTGTCATCCGCAGTCTAGTGGTCAAGTAGAGTTGAGCAATAGAGAGCTCAAATTAATTTTGCAAAAGACTGTGAATAGATCTAGAAAGAATTGGTCCAAAAAACTTGATGATGCATTATGGGCCTATAGAACTACATACAAAAATCCTATGGGTATGTCTCCATATAAGATGGTTTATGGAAAAGCGTGTCATTTACCTCTTGAACTTGAACATAAAGCATATTGGGCTATTAAAGATCTCAATTATGATTTCAAACTTGCCGGTGAGAAGAGGTTATTTGACATTAGCTCACTTGATGAATGGAGAACCCAAGCCTATGAGAATGCCAAGCTATTCAAAGAAAAAGTTAAAAGATGGCATGACAAAAGGATACAAAAGCGTGAGTTTAACGTAGGTGATTATGTGTTGCTATTCAACTCTCGTTTAAGATTTTTTGCAGGAAAACTCCTCTCAAAATGGGAAGGTCCTTACATTATCGAGGAGGTCTATCGTTCTGGTGCCATAAAAATCAACAACTTTGAAGGCATGAGTCTGAGGGTGGTAAACGGTCAAAGAATTAAACATTATATTTCAGGTAATCCTATCAATGTTGAAACTAATATTATTGAAACCGTAGCCCCTGAGGAATACATAAGGGACACTTTCCAGAACGATCCAGACTCCGAAAAGGTATAGGTATGTGGTACGGTAAGTAAACCGACTCCAAAACAACTCCAATGGCAATTTTTATTAGTTTTGGATTATTTAAGAATTTTAGGAAGAAAGAAGTAGTCTGAAAGGGACACGAGGCTCCCACGAGAGTGGAGGGCGCCCCCCTAATGGGCGCGCCCCCCTGTCTCGTGGGCACCTCGTGTGCCTCCCGGACTCCGTTTTCTTGCATGTTACGTATTTTGGTCGGTAAAAATTCATTATATATACTCCTGAAGGTTTTGACCACCGTATCACGCAAATATCCTCTGTTTTCGTTTCGAGCTGTTTCTGTTTCAGATCTAAAAGCATCATGTCGTCTCCAAGCGCTCCCAAGGACAAGTTTTTCGAGAGGGTTATCAACCCCTATCTTGCGGAGGTGCTGCAACACCCTCAAACCATTGAGATGCGTGAGGGGGTGCTGCACATCCGCGATGTGGAGGGACCAAAGCGTACTGGGAGCATGGAGACAAAGCTCGAAGCCGTGGAGCAGCAAGTTTTCAAGTGTCAAGGGATGGTGGATCATGGACTTAACGCCAACCAGATGATGATCACGGAGTTCCCCAACAACCACAAGCTGGATGCCAAAGTCATTGGGGAGACCATCTTCAAGATTCAAGAGAAAATCGAGCACCTCCAAGCCCAGATCCATGACCTGCAAAACCAGAACTGTGAATATGAATATAGATTCAAGAGGATGAGTTTGGCTGCAGATTTAAGGATCCTGGAGACTCGATCATCCTTCTATGATGGAGAGCCTATGCCTTGGAAGACGGACGACAAGCCTACATCATCAACAACTCCTACTTCACCACCTCTGAGGACATAATCACATGGGTATGGGCACTCCCCTTGGAAAGTGCCAAGCTTGGGGGAGGTTGTTGGGGAACGTTGCATAAAATAAAAAATTTCCTACGTTCACCAAGATCAATCTATGAGTTCATCCAACAACGAGAGAAGGGAGTGCATCTACATACCCTTGTAGATCGCGAGCGGAAGCGTTCAAGAGAACGGGGTTGAGGGAGTCGTACACGTCGTGATCCAAATCACCGGAGATCCTAGTGCCGAACGGACGGCACCTCCACGTTCAACACACGTACGGTCAGCGTGACGTCTCCTCCTTCTTGATCCAGCACGGGGGAAGGAGAGGTTGATGAAGATCCAGCAGCACGACGGCGTGGTGGTGGATGCAGCAGGGATCCGGCAAGGCTTCGCCAAGCGTCTGCAGGAGGAGGAGGTGTAGCAAGGGGGAAGGGAGGCGCCAAGATGCAGGGTACGGCTGCCCTCCCTCCCCCCTCTTTATATAGGGTCCCCAAGGGGGGTGCTGGCCCTACGAGATGGGATCTCCTAGGGGGCGGCGGCCAAGGGGGGAACTTGCCCCCCAAGGTAAGTGGAGGCGCCCCCTCCCCTAGGGTTCCCAACCCTAGGCGCAGGGGGGCCCAAGGGGGGGGGCGCACCAGCCCACCAGGGGCTGGTCCCCTCCCCACTTCAGCCCACGGGGCCCTCCGGGATAGGTGGCCCCACCCGGTGGACCCCCGGGACCCTTCCGGTGGTCCCGGTACAATACCGGTGACCCTTGAAATTCTCCCGATGGCCGAAACAGCACTTCCTATATATAATTCTTCACCTCCAGACCATTCCGGAACTCCTCGTGACGTCCGGGATCTCATCCGGGACTCCGAACAACTTTCAGTTTGCTGTATACTAATATCTCTACAACCCTAGCGTCACCGAACCTTAAGTGTGTAGACCCTACAGGTTCGGGAGATATGCAGACATGACCGAGATGCCTCTCCGGTCAATAACCAACAGCGAGATCTGGATACCCATGTTGGCTCCCACATACTCCTTGATGATCTCATCGGATGAACCACGATGTCGAGGATTCAATGAACCCCGTATTCAACTCCCTTTGTCAATCGGTACGTTACTTGCCCGAGACTCAATCGTCGGTATCCCAATACCTCGTTTAGTCTCGTTACCGGCAAGTCACTTTACTCGTACCATAATGCATGATCCCATGACCAGACACTTGGTCACATTGAGCTCATTATGATGATGCATTACCGAGTGGGCCCAGAGATACCTCTCCGTCATACGGAGTGACAAATCCCAGTCTCGATTCGTGCCAACCCAACAGACACTTTCGGAGATACCCGTAGTGTACCTTTATAGTCACCCAGTTACGTTGTGACGTTTGGCACACCCAAAGCACTCCTACGGTATCCGGGAGTTGCACAATCTCATGGTCTAAGGAAATGATACTCGACAATTGGAAAAGCTCTAGCTAAACGAACTACACGATCTTTGAGCTATGCTTAGAATTGGATCTTGTCCATCACATCATTCTCCTAATGATGTGTTCCCGTTATCAATGACATCCAATGCCCATAGTCAGGAAACCATGACTATCTGTTGATCAACGATCTAGTCAACTAGAGGCTCACTAGGGACTTGTTATGGTCTATGTATTCACACGTGTATTACGATTTCCGGATAACACAGTTATAGCATGAATAATAGACAATTATCATGAACACAGAAATATAATAATAACCATTTTATTATTGCCTCTAGGGCATATTTCCAATAGAGGTGCCCTAGTATCGTATCACCATCACACTCTTATCTTTACCGCTTTATTTAGGTCGATCCTTTTAGTAGTATCTTGATATAGTAGATTGAAGTTTTGATATCAAGTAGTTTGAGTTTTGCTTTGTGATCTCTTTTTGTAATCGAGTCCGTGAGCTATCTATAATAAAATTAGTGTTGAGTCAAGGGCTTTGCTTTGTTGCCATGATCTTGAGAAAGTAGAAAGAATAAAAGAGTTCATATTGATCTTATGGATAGTGATAAATTCACACATAGAAATTATGAGGCATAAAAATTGTTGAGAGTTGATAAACTTAGCCTTGGTCATCGTTGCAATTAATAGGAAGTGATAAGTGTCGGTGTTCTAGGAACGGGGGTCCCCATACTTGCTTGCCTGCGGCCTGCGGCATGGCTCAAAAGGGGCCCAGCGTGGCCCATCATCATCAACACAAGCTCAAGACCCTCGCGAGGGGCCAAGCCTCGAGGGGCGGATGACAAGGAGCTTCCTCAGGCACGGCCTCATCAGGTTGTCTCACGAGGAGGCGGAGAGTTCAAGGCAGGGTACCTCGCGAGATGCCCATGACGCAAGCCATGACGACCAAGGGCACCAGTCGGGCGCCAGCCCACGCAGTGTCCTCCTTTCCTCTTTGGTGCAAAGGGAGCAAGCGCAGGCGAGAGTATCAAGCAAAGGCATCCATTTCGGTGCAACAAGACCAAGACCAGCCCAACGGCAGGAAGGAAGTCATTGTGGAGCCCAAGCAGGCGTCACCACCAGAGCCTTTGACAGGCGAGGACCAACTTTAGTCAGGATAAGTGTACCCGCTGTTCCCCTTCAAAATGGCCAATTGTTGGCGCCCTTCCCGCTCAATATTTGGGAAGAGGCCCAGCGCCTTTGCCTATAAATAGGACTAGCCACCCCCAGGGTAGAGGCATCGAGTATTTGGCATACATCTAGAATCGAGAGAGAGAGAGAGAGAGAGCGACTGAACTCCTCCTAGCAGTTCATCGCACCAGCCAAGAACAAACCCTCGCGAGGCTGTTCTTCCTTGTATTGTTCATCATCGGCCCAAGAGGCAATCCACCACACCACACACTGGAGTAGCGTTTTACACCACAATGGTGGCCTGAACCAGTATAAACCCTGTGTCTCTTGTGTTGTTTCTTTCGTAGTTTAGATCCTAGCGATTCGGCGAGGAGCAGGTAGGTAGAGGGCGAAATCTCCGTGCACACCCCAGTGTTCGAACCTCAAGGGTCTGGCGGAACCCGAAATCCGACATTTGGCGCGCCAGGTAGGGGGTGCGCCAGAATTCGTCTTCCGTCGCCCTGTTCTTCTCCGACCAACGCATCCATGTCTGACGCTCATCGGGCCCGCGCCGAGCGCCGAGCCACCCTCGCTTCCCGTGTCGCCCAGACGGCTCCCGTCGGCGGGCACCCTCGTCGTTCCCCGTCACCTGCCATCAACGCCGCCACCGGCCCGGCGGGGAACAAGCAGCAAGCATCGTCCCAGCATCCATCCATGAGGCGAGACGGACGCACTGCTACACCCTCGCTCACCCCCGCTGGTTCTTCGTCCCGCGCGCCCCGCGTGGCCATGGAGGCTCGAGTCGCGCTCATCGCGGCAAACGAGCTCCTGCGCTACCGCCCAATCGACGACGTCTACGAAGAGTGGCTCGACCGAGTCGCTGAGCTCGTCCGCGCCGCTGGGGGCTCCCCCGTGCCGTCCTTCTCGCTGCACCGCGCCCCGCCTTGCGCGGGCAATGAAGCTCCTGGGGCGCCTCAGCCGCCTCCCCCTCAAAAAGGCGCCCTGGCCCCAAGGCGCGCGGCCCCTGGGTGGAACCCGCTCCGTTAGGCGCCAGCGCGGCAGGATCAGAGCTGCCAAGAAGTCCCTCGCCCTCGAGAAGCTTCCGAGCGCTCCCTGCTCCAACACGTCAAGACCCCGCGCTGCTCCCAGCTGCAGCGCATGGGGACCCGCAGGACCAAGCTCTTCATCGCCCAAGGCCTCCTGTGGCCACAGCGGGCTGCCGCGCGTTCACCACCGAGCTGCGCAGCGTCGCGTGGCCCGGCAAGTTCAAGCCAGACCTGCCTCCTCGCTAGGACGGCACGGCTGACCCTGCAGAGTTCCTCCAGCTCTATGATCTGGGCATCGAGGCTGCCAACGGAGACGAGAAGGTCATGGCGAACTGGTTTCCCATGGCGCTCAAGGACGGGGCCCGCACTTGGCTCCTGAATCTGGCTCCAGGCACGATCTCCTCCTGGGACGAGATGCGCACCCGCTTCATCGCCAACTTCCAGGGTACTCGCGACCAGCCACCCGCCATGAGCGACATGCGCTGTATCAAGCAGCAACCAGGGGAAACCCTGCAGAAGGACATCCAGCGCTTCAACAACGCGCGCCTCAAGATCCCCAAGGTAACGGAGGAGGCCATCATGTCAGCCTTCTCCGACGGCGTGCGCGACGTCAAGATGAAGGAGGAGCTGGCGATGCATGAAGACCTGTGCACCTCCTTGGAGCTGTTCAACTTGGCGACCAAGTGCGCCAGGGCTGAGGAAGGGAGCCTCTCCCTCCTCGAGCTGCCTGCCGCAGACCCAGTAGAGAAGAAGCCCAAGGCCAAGGACGTGAAACGCAAGGGGGCTGCCGTTCTCACGGCAGAGCCAGACACCAAGCGGGGCAGAGATCAGCCCGAACCCTCCAAGGGCAGTCGGTACTGCGTGTACCATGACCTCCACACCCACAACACCAATGAATGCCAAGAGCTCCGGGCCGTGCGTGAAGGAAGGGTCGGCAAACGTCCCGACCACAGCGACCGGGGCTACGGCCGAGGAGGAGGAAGGAACGCAGGACGCTGGGAAGACCGCGGCCCACGCCAAGGGTGGAGTGACCAACCTCGTGAGGATCGCTGGCAGGACCCGCCTCGTGAGGGAGGCTGGAGGGATCAGCCTCGCGAGGATCGCCCGCAAGGGAACGCAGGCCTCCCTCCGCTGCCTCCGCAGCCAAGGAGAAATGAGGACCGTCATCAGGATGAGGGGGCTGGGGGCTTCCAAGAACCACGTGCGATCGCCTACATCCTGGGCGAAGCTCAAGCCCCAGCCTCTCAGCGCATCTTCAAGCAGTTTGCCCGCGAAGTGAATGCAGTCCTCCCCAAGCTTGAGGCCACGCGCCCTCTCAGGTGGTTGGCATGCACCATCATGTTCAGCTCAGCGGATCAGCTCAAGTGCGCAGCCACAGCCGGAGTCCTCCCGATGCTTTGTTCCCCAATCGTCAGCAACGTGCTAGTCACCAGGACCCTCATCGATGGCGGGGCAGGGCTCAACGTCCTGTCCGTGGAAACGTTCAACAATCTCCAAGTACCCTACAATCAGCTTCAGCCAACCAAGCCTTTCTCCGGAGTCACCGACGGCTCCACGGTCCCGATTGGGCAGGTCCGCCTCCCTATCACCTTCGGGGCCCGCGACAACTACCGCACCGAGCTCATCGACTTCGACGTCGCCCACATTCGCCTGCCGTACAACGCCATCCTCAGGTACCCAGTGCTGGCCAAGTTCATGGCCGTAACCCACCACGGCTACAACGTCCTCAAGATGCCAGGAAGTGGCGGAGTCATCACGGTGCCCTGCGAAGAGAGAGACGCAGTGTGCTCCCTCGAGCGAGCCTTTCAGGCCGCATCACTGGAAGACCCGGATCGCGGAAGCAGGAGGCTTCCCGAGGCCGCCCCCAAGAAAAAGAAGACATCGCCCGGCCCGGCCCCTCAGGAGGCAGGCCCCTCAGGGCCCACGCCTGCTCAGGGGGAACCTCCTTCCATCACATAGGGAAGCGCGCCCGGCGCCCTCGTCAGGCAGGGCTCGGGGGCTCTCCCCTGGAGGGCCGCCGACCTCGCCAAGGTCATGAGGGAGGCGCTTGGGCACCACGTGGAGGCGTGTTTCGAAGCACGTTTCCCTCAAGAAGGAGCAAGGCAAGGAGGGCCAAACCCTCAGGAGTTCGTCAGCAAGGCCATTCAGGAGCTACAGGAGTCAAGAGTCATGAGAGGCAGCCGCTGATTACCTGCTGTGGCCCCCCATCCAGGCGAGGATGGTGGGCTGCGCGTCTGCATCGACATACCAGGGCTCAACCGAGCCGCGTCTCAGGAGCGCCTCTGGCCCTCGCAAGTGGGATGCTGCGAAGGTCTGCCCCACAGCTACGTTCGCATGCCTTATGGCTTGCCGAATGCGGCTGTCGCGTACCAGCGCCTCATGAGGGCCATCCTGGAGGCTCAAGAGGTCAGGCGTTCCGCAGCCCTGGTGGAGATGGAGGTGGTCCGCGAGGGGCCACCAGCGCCTCCGGAGCCTCCCGAGGCCCCTGGGCCTAGGGGCTCGTGAGGATCGGCTCCCGCAGCCCACCGAGTCTGCTACACCAACACCCCTTCGTCCCCAACATCATCAGGTGACATCTTTCAAGTTTCATTTCCAGCTGGGAGCGCCCTCAGGGCCGCATTATACCCAGGCCGCGTAGGTCCGTCCCTGCGGCGTGTATCCCTTTTATTTCATGTTCTTAGCTTACTTTATTGGGGGCACCCCTCGGGCTGCATCATCCCCAAGTCGCTTAGGTCAGACCCAGCGGCGTGTACCCCTCTTGCGTTTATCTTAGGGCCATGCTTTCGACCCATCATGCTTGTTATTTGGTGCCTGTCCGTGGCACCTTTTCTTCCTGGATGTCGGAAGCTTGCGCGTTAAAGGGGGGGGTACCTGAGCATCGCGACTCAGGGCTCTTACCGACTCTCCAGCCCTCACCCTCTGGTCTTGTCCGTGGCATCGCGACCTGGCATACCAACAATGGCTGAGACCAGCTCGAGGGCCGGGACCCGAGGATGTAGAGTTTCGACATCTAACCAAGCTTGCACGTTAAAGGGGGGCTACCTGAGCATCGCGACTCAGGGCTCTTACCGGCTCTCCAGCCCTCACCCTCTGGTCTTGTCCATGGCATCGCGACCTGGCATACCAGCGACGACTGAGACCAGCTCGAGGGCCGGGACCCGAGGACGTAGAGCACCGGCATCTAACCAAATTTGCAGGAACACACTCCAAGGTAAGGCCCAGTGCCAGGCGCAACCCGCCTTGGGGTAGGGCCCCGTGAGTCCCGCGCTGGCTCACGGGTGCCCCAATACACCTCGCTGGGCCCTTCGTGCCTCGTCGCCTCTCCAAACAACTAACGGCTAACTGTCGATTGTCACGGCGAACTCTCGTTCCTTCTGTGATGAGCCTGCAGGGTCCCTCCAAGGAGCATCGTCAGGCGAGGCCTTCACGGTGTCTTCTTCACTCTCGTCCGTGCAAACCGCTTGCACATTAAAGGGGGGGTACCTGAGCATCGCGACTCAGGGCTCCTACTGGCTCTCCAGCCCTCACCCTCTGGCCTTGTCCACGGCATCGCGACCTGGCATACCAGCGACGACTGAGACTCACTCGAGGGCCGGGACCCGAGGACGTAGAGCAGAAAGGGGAGGGAAGGCGAGAGGGGAGAAGCACGCGGGGACCTCGCCAAGCAACCCCTCGCCAGCCAAGGCATGGACCTAGCGCCGCACCAGGGAGCGTTTCCTGACCCTCGAGATAAGTCACTCTCCGGGAACACTAGCTATCGCAGCGCCATCCCCGCACCTAATGCAATCCCGTGTTAGCAACGTCACTCTCCTTTCTCACCGAATGATGGCTGCTTGAGCGCTAAGGGGGACCTTCTGAGCATCGCGATTCAGGGGCTCTTACCGGACCTCGGGCCGCTCACCTCCTGGCCTTGACCACGGCATCGCGACCTGGCATACCAGCGACGGCTGAAGCCGCCTTGGGACTGGGACCTGTCGGCGCAGAGCATCAAGCCCTCACGCGGTCTGAAAGGGAGAAACTAAGCTAAGACGGAATAAGCATCTCGCACTGCTTCACAATGAGGATCATATTGACAAACGGAGCTACAAACATCTTACAAGCCCCCACGGGGTATATTCTTGGTTCCTCGTAGCAACAAAAGACGCGAATCCTAAGGAGTCCTAACTACAGGGACCATCGCGGCAGACGCCATCATCAACAGTGGGCCGTCCAGCACCGGTGCCAACCCCATCCAGATCAGGGGCGGCGACAGCCTGACGAGCCCACCCTGCTCCGGGAGCGACGCAGGCTTGGGGGCTCGTAGCTGTCGTCGCTCGTCTCCGGAGTTGCGAAGAGCTCGACGGAGTCGCTGGATCCTCCGGCGCCTCCATCGCCTGAGGAGCTGCCAAGGGAGTGGTTGGCCGGCCTCTGTCTCGCCGCAGCAGGGTCCCGACCGCCTCTCCCGGGGTAGCACTCCAGCCGGCGACCCTCCGCATCGAAGACCTTGAAGGACATCACCGAAGCACCATCGTACTCCAGATGGATTGTGAGGGTGCCCCTTGTCCTACAGCCCCGGGCGATCTCACCCCAGCCTCGAGTCATGAAGACCTCGCCCGGGGCAACGACCCGACCTTTGCCCCGGTCGCCAGGGTGCTGTAGCCGGCGTGCTGCAGCCAAAGCCCCAGGGGTTCCCCCTGCGGGATGACAGAGACGAAGAAAGAGGGAAGGCGAATCCAAGACTTAGGAGGCGTGGCGGCGTGAAGCACGAACTCTCGGGAGGAGCCTTCATCGTGGACTCCAGGGGGAAAGACGCACACCTTTGTGACCCGCCGGCGCCGACGGCGGCGTCGCCCGTGGCGTTCGGCGTCGACTCCTTCAGAGCCCTCGATATAGGCGTACAAGGGAAGTGGGAACCCCGGTGGTGGCCGCTCACACCAGGGCCTCGGCACTTCCTGGCGGGCGCCCTCACCCCGATGGTAGAGGGCAAGCCGTTTCTTCAGTGGAAGCGGGTCAGGATCCTCTTGGGGAGCCTTTCCCTTCTCTGCCGTGGAGAACCGGCGGATCGGAGCCATTGCAGCAAGACGGAGCAAGGACTAGGAAGAAGGAGAAGCGAGGAGAGATAGACTGGAAGGGCGCGCACCGTTCCGTACTTATAGCAAGTGAAGGCCAACCGTCGACCTCCACGATCGCAGGTAATCATGACCCGCGTTGCATGCAGGGACTTGTCGAATCCGTGTAGTTGCCGAGGCGTCGTGGGGAAACAGTGCCGCCCACGTCCAATCAACCTCCACGCAGCGCCCAAGGCTCGATGCTTCGCACTTGCCCTTTCGCCTCTCTGCTCGGTCAAGTCCGCGCGCGCCTTGGGCCCGGGGGCTACTGTCGGCGTTCTGGGAACGGGGGTCCCCAGACTTGCCTGCCTGCGGCCTGCGGCGTGGCTCAAAAGGGGCCCAGCGCGGCCCATCTTTATCAACACAAGCTCAAGACCCTCGCGAGGGGCCAAGCCTCGCGGGGCGGACGACAAGGAGCTTCCTCAGGCACGGCCTCATCAGGTTGGCTCACGAGGAGGCGGAGAGTTCAAGGCAGGGTACCTTGCGAGATGCACATGATGCAAGCCATGACGACCAAGGGCGCCAGTCGGGCGCCAGCCCACGCAGTGTCCTCCTTTCCTCTTTGGTGCAAAGGGAGCAAGCGCAGGCGAGAGTATCAAGCAAAGGCATCCATTTCGGTGCAACAAGACCAAGACCAGCCCAACGGCAGGAAGGAAGTCATTGTGGAGCCCAAGCAGGCGTCACCACCAGAGCCTTTGACAGGCGAGGACCAACTTTAGTCAGGATAAGTGTATCCGCTGTTCCCCTTCAAAATGGCCAATTGTTGGCGCCCTTCCCGCTCAATATTTGGGAAGAGGCCCAGGGCCTTTGCCTATAAATAGGACTAGCCACCCCCAGGGTAGAGGCATCGAGTATCTGGCATACATCTAGAATCGAGAGAGAGAGAGCGACTAAACTCCTCCTAGCAGTTCATCGCACCAGCCAAGAACAGACCCTCGCAAGGCTGTTCTTCCTTGTATTGTTCATCATCAGCCCAAGAGGCAATCCACCACACCACACACTAGTGTAGGGTTTTACACCACAATGGTGGCCTGAACCAGTATAAACCCTGTGTCTCTTGTGTTGTTTCTTTCGTAGTTTAGATCCTAGCGATTCGGCGAGGAGCAGGTAGGTAGAGGGCGAAATCTCCACGCGCACCCAAGTGTTCGAACCTCAAGGGTCTACCGGAACCCAAAATCCGATAATAAGGAAAGAGGGGTTCACATTTAAATATATTGTCTTGGACACCTTTTATAATTGGGAGCACGCATTAAGTATGACATGCTAAAAGAGTTGACGTTGGACAAGGAAGACAACGTAATGGTTTATGTTTTCGCGCATCTCAGTTAAAGTATATTGTCATTGACCTTCCAAAAATGTTGAGCTTGCCTTTCCTCCTCATGCTAGCCAAATTCCTTGCACCAAGTAGAGATACTACTTGTGCTTCCAAATACCCTTAAACCCAGTTTTGCCATGAGAGTCCACCATACCTACCTATGGATTGAGTAAGATCCTTCAAGTAAGTTGTCATGTTGCAAGCAATAAAAATTGCTATCTAAATAAGTATGAGTTATTAGTGCAGAGAAAATAAGCTTTGTACGAACTTGTTGTGGAAGTAATAAAAGCGACAGACTGCATAATAAAGGTCCACATACAAGGGGTAATATAAAATGACGTTCTTTTGCATTAAGATTTTTTGCATCCACCCTAAACGCACGTGACAACCTCTGCTTCCCTCTACGAAGGGCCTATCTTTTACTTTATGTTTTTACTTTATGCTTGAGTCAAGGTGATCCTCACCTTTACCTTTTTCGTTTTATCCTTTGGCAAGCTCCTCGTGTTTGAAAGATCATGATATATATATATCCAATTGGATGTTAGTTAGCATGGGCTATTATTATTGACATCACCTAAAGGTGAATACATTCGGATGCAACACAATAAGCCCCTATCTTTCTCAGTGTCCGGCTGAAACTCCATAACCACTAGTATTGCGTGAGTGTTAGCAATTATAGAAGACTACAAGATAGTTGAGTATGTGAGCTTGCTGAAAAGCTCTATTGTTGACTCTTTCTGATGTTACGATAAATTTCAATTGCTTCAATGACCGAGATTATAGTTTGTTAGTTCCCAATGAAGTTTTTGAACCATACTTGACATTGTGAATTGATTGTCACTTGAGCATAGGAAATCATATGATAAAATCTATATATATTGCTGTTATAAGAATGATCATGATGCCCTCATGTCCGTATTTTATTTTTTATCGACACCACTATCTCTAAACATGTGGACATATTTTTCGATTTCGGCTTCCGCTTGAGGACAAGCGAGGTCTAAGCTTGGGGGAGTTGATACGTCCATTTTGCATCATGCTTTTATATCAATATTTATTGCATTATGGGCTGTTATTACACATTATATCTCAATATTTATGGCTATTCTCTCTTATTTTACAAGGTTTACCATGAAGAGGGGGAATGCCGACAGCTGGAATTCTGGCTGGAAAAGGAGCAAATGTTGGAAACCTATTCTGCACAGCTCCAAAGGTCCTGAAACTCCACGAAACAAATTTTTGGAATTAATAAGAATTTCTAAGCAAAATAAATACGCCAGGGGGCCCACACCCAGTCCAGGAGACAGGGGGGCGCCCCCCTTATAGGGCGCACCCCCTATCTCCTGGGCCCCCTGGTGGGCCTCCGGCATCCATCTTCTGCTATATCATCGCTTTTACCCTGGAAAAAATCGTGGGCAAGCTTACGGGATGAAACTCTTCCGCCACGAGACGGAACCTTGGCGGAATCAATCTAGGGCTCCGACAGAGCTGTTCTGTCGGGGACACTTCCCTCCGGGAGACGGAAATCATCACCAACGTCATCACCAACGATCCTCTAATCAGGAGGGGATCAATCTCCATCAACATCTTCACCAGCACCATCTCGTATCAAAACCCTAGTTCATCTCTTGTATCCAATCTTGTATCAAAACCACAAATTGGTACCTGTGGGTTGCTAGTAGTGTTGATTACTCCTTGTAGTTGATGCTAATTGGTTTACTTGGTGGAAGATCATATGTTCAGATCCTTTATGCATATTATTACCCCTCTGATTATGAACATGAATATGCTTTGTGAGTAGTTACGTTTGTTCTTGAGGACATGGGTGAAGTCTTGCTATTAGTAGTCATGTGAATTTGGTATTCGTTCGATATTTTGATGAGATGTATGTTGTATTTTCCTCTAGTGGTGTTATGTGAACGTCGATTACATGACACATCACCATTATTTGGGCCTAGAGGAAGGCATGGGGAAGTAATAAGCAAATGATGGGTTGCTAGAGTGACAGAAGCTTAAACCCTAGTTTATGTGTTGCTTCGTTAGGGGCTGATATGGATCCATATGTTTAATGTTGTGGTTAGGTTTACCTTAATACTTCTTTTGTAGTTGCGGACGCTTGCAATAGGGGTTAATCATAAGTGGGATGCTTGTCCAAGTAAGGGCAGTACCCAAGTACCGGTCCACCCACATATCAAATTATCAAAGTACCGAACGCGAATCTTATGAACGTGATGAAAACTAGCTTGACGATAATTCCCATGTTCCTCGGGAGCTCCTTTCTCATTATTAGAAATTGTTCAGGCTTACCCTTTGCTACATAAAGGATTGGGCCACCTTGCTGCACTTTATTTACTTTATTTACTTTTTACTCGTTACTATTTATCTTATCACAAAACTATCTATCAACTACAATTTCAGTGCTTGTAGAGAAAACCTTACTGAAAACCGCATATCATTTCCTTCTGCTCCTCGTTGGGCTCGACACTCTTACTTATCGAAAGGACTACAATTGATCCCCTACACTTGTGGATCATCAGGGTCTTCGGCATTGTACAGACTGTCATTATCTCCGGTGCCGGTATTGCTTTTCCTTGCTCAACGCGATCGTGAGCGGCGCCGCTGACGCTGGCGCTTTGGTGGTTCATCAACGGGCTTGTCCTCATCTAGATCTCGAGTGCCATCGTTGTCCTTCTTCTTAGTTGTATCCACTATGTATATGTCGTAGGTAGAAGTTGCCATCCAACGCCCGGTGATGGGCGGGTTGGATGTTGGTTCGGTTTCGACATCGTCGTCCATGCCATCGATGTCTCCGGAGGCATAATCTAGCTTCTCGGTTAGATCCTCGACAGTGGCTATTAAGTGGGTGGTGGGTGGGATGTATAATTACCTGTTCTCGGCCCCTAGTTCGAGCTAGGAGTAGTTCGGAGGCGATACCTCTATGATGGCGAGAGATTGTACTAAGTCCAGTGTTTCGTTAAAAAGCGAGAGCTGGACAGGCATCTGAGGATCTGTGGAGCTAGGCTCGGCGATAACCTCTTGCCCGAGCCCGAGGGGCACAGACTTCAAGAGTTTGGAGTTCGTATCCGGAGGTGAGTGCGGCTCCCCAACAACAGGAAGAGTCCCGTTTGACTCCGGGTCCGCCAATTGTGCGGTCGTCTCTAAGTCTCCGGCTGGAAGCTCCATGGGGGAAAAGAGTCCGGCGGGGTTTATCCTCCCGTCTTCGGATGATGCAGTCCGCTCTAGATCTAAGGTCGGGGCGACCATCTGTGTCGACCCTTGGAAGGGATCTGGTAGTAGATCCGAAGGGCCTTCTTCGTGCGGGCGAGGAGTGGCGACCGAGGCTGTGAACCCCTCATTGACCAAGTCTCCTCGGATATCGGTGATGTAGTTTGGATTTCCAAACCTGGTCTGGTGACCAGGGACGTAGTTGTCGACCTTCTAGAGGTGACCGGTCAAGTTGGCATGTAGCACTAACCCGCCAAACACAAAGAGTTGGACAGGGATAAAGGTCTCCCTGGAAACAGCGTCATCGCTGATGATGAGGCGAGCCATCAATTCCTCCTCCGACAACACAACAAAACTCTCAACGAAAGCACCAATGTCGGTGTTAGAACTGGCAGATCTCTGGTATTGGGGGGTCCCAAGCTGTGTGTCTAAGGATCGATGGTAACAAGGAGACAGTAGGGACATGATGTTTACCCAGGCTCGGGCCCTCTTAAAGGAGGTAAAACCCTACGTCCTGGTGGATTGTATTCGAAGAGTATAAGGGTTACAGGATTTGATCTACCTCGAGATTGTAATGGCTAAACCCTAGCTGTCTAACCTATGATTATCCCAATAGCCTCTACGGACTAACCCTCCGGTTTATATTCACACTGGAGGGGCGTAGGGTTGTACAGAGTCGGTTTGCAAAGGAAGGTGATGACACACAAGTATAGGGGATCTATCATAGTCCTTTCGATAAGTAAGAGTGTCGAACCCAACGAGGAGCAGAAGGAAATGACAAGCGGTTTCCAGTAAGGTATTCTTTGCAAGCACTAAAATTATCGGTAACAGATAGTTATGTGATAAGGTAATTCGCAACGGGTAACAAGTAACAAAAGTAAACAAGGTGCAGCAAGGTGGCCAATCCTTTTTGTACCAAAGGACAAGCCTGGATGAACTCTTATATAAAACAAAGCGCTCCCAAGGACACATGTGAATTATTGTCAAACTAGTTTTCATCATGCTCATATGATTCGCGTTCGTTACTTTGATAATTTGATATGTGGGTGGACCAGTGCTTGGGTGATGTCCTTACTTGTACAAGCCTCCCACTTATGATTAACCCCTCTCGCAAGCATCTGCAACTACGAAAGAAGATTTAAGGTAAACCTGACCATAGCATGAAACATATGGAACCAAATCAGCCCCTTACGAAGCAACGCATAAACTAGGGTTTAAGCTTCTATCACTCTAGCAACCTATCATCTACTTATTACTTCCCAATGCCTTACCCTAGGCCCAAATCATGGTGCAGTATCATGTAGTCAACGTTCACATAACACCACTAGAGGAGAGACAACATACATCTCATCAAAATATTGAACGAATACCAAATTCACATGATTACTTATAACAAGACTTCTCCCATGTCCTCAGGAACAAACGTAACTACTCACAAAGCATATTCATGTTCATAATCAGAGGGGTACTAAATAGCATTAAGGATCTGAACATATCATCTTCCATCGAATAAACCAACTACCATCAACTACAAGGAGTAATCAACACCACTAGCAACCCATATGTACCAGTCTGAGGTTTTGAGACAAAGATTGGGTACAAGAGATGAACTAGGGTTTGAGAGGAGATGGTGCTGGTGAAGATGTTGATGCAGATTGACCCCCTCTCGATGAGAGGATTGATGGTGATGATGATGGTGATAATTTCCCCCTCCCGGAGGGATGTTTCCCCTGCAGAACAGCTCCGCTGGAGCCCTAGATTGGTCCTGCCCAGGTTCCGCCTCGAGACAGCGGTGTTTCATCGCAAAAGATTCTCTATGATTTTTTTCAAGGCAAAAGACATCATAAAGCAGAAGATGGGAGTCGGAGGCCTGCCAGGGTCCCACGAGGTAGGAGGCGCGCTCAGGGGGTAGGGCGCGCCCTCCACCCTCGTGGCTGACTGGTGGCTCCCCTCTGGTGCTTAATTTCTTTGCCCAATATTTTTTATATATTCCAAAGCTAATCTCCGTGAAGTTTCAGGACTTCTCGAGTTTTGCAGAATAGGTCTCTAATATTTGCTCCTTTTCCAGTCCAGAATTCCAGCTGCCGGTAAAATAAGAGAGAAAAGGCATACTTATTGTGATATAATGTATAATAACAACCCATAATGCAATAAATAATGATATAAAGGCAGGATGCAAAATGGACGTATCAACTCCGGCAAGCTTAGACTCACTTGTCCTCAAGCGGAAGCCACTATCAGAAAATATGTCCACATGTTTAGAGATGGAGGTGTCGATAAAATAAAATACGGACATGAGGGCATCGTGATCATCTTTGGAACAACAACATATGTTGTCATATGACTTCTTATGCTAAAGTAACAATCCATTCACAAGGTAAAGTATGAATCAGAAAGTTCATTGAAAACTAACAAACTATGATCTCAGTCATTGAAGCAACTGCAATTTATCGTAACATTGGAAAGAGTCAATATAAGAGCTTTTCAGCAAGTCCACATACTCAACTATCATTTAGTCTTTCACAATTGCTAACACTCACGCGATACTTATGGGTACAAAGTTTCAATTGGACACAGAGAAAGATAGGGGCTTATAGTTTCGCCTCCCAACCTTTTACCTCAAGGGTAATGTCAACAATAATACTTTATGAAAACCTACATCCCAGTGGATATATATATCAAGATCTCTCCAACACATAATGCTTGCCAAAGGATAAAGTGTATAAAGGAAAGGTGAAGATCACCATGACTCTTGTATGAGGGTAGAAGGTAAAAATAAAAGATAGGCCCTTCGCAGAGGGAAGCAGAGGTTGTCATGCGTTTTTATGGTTGGATGCACAAAATCCTAATGCAAAAGAATGTCACTTTATATTGCCACTTGTGATAAGGACCTTTATTATGCAGTCCGTCGCTTTTATTTCTTCCATATCTGTCGGGACCCTGATTCTAAGTCACACCAATCTAGCATGTAACACATCATATCACTTTGCGGCCTCACGCACGGTATTCCCACGGGTGCCTCCTTACCTCGCCCGGGACCGTTTGTGCCTTCTGGCTCACGTATATGATTGTGTTGCTAGCATCCATATGACAGAGAACCCGGGCTGACATGACTAGTCGTAAACCCAAGTTGGCACAAACTTACAGGAACAGGCATACATGACCCAGCAACGAACGTGTTGATCAACGACATATGAACCAAAGTCATAGCAAGCTACAAGGACTTAAAGGAACAACGCGTGGCATTTCCCCGAAGGGACAGACACAGGAACGAAGAAGGACACATGCCGGCCAGCCTAAGTGTTCGGGAGCAGTAGCAAGCTACCATGGCTCAGTGGAAGCACTAGGAGACATTTTCCCATAAGATAGGCTACCAAGAATAAACAACTAGGTTGTCGGATCCTACACATAGAAATACACATAACATGCAAGTATGTGTTGTACAACATGGCATCACAACATAACTCAACAACCCATATAGATAAAGACTCAGAAGAGCCATCATAGAATTTATTACAAACAGGGGTCACATGACCCAACATTCAGAGCATACAAGAAACAGGCAAAAGAATAACATGTCTGAGAACAGACAACTACAAATGAAAAAGGTTGAGGAGCCTGACTATCTACAACTTCCGATCAGGATCGTACCTGAGGTACAAGCTACTTGTCGAAGTCCACATGGAAACTAGCAAGACCAAAGTCTCCGCTGCAAAAACATAAATTAAGCAACGTGAGTACAAAGGTACTCAGCAAGACTTACATCAGATCCTATCATACATGCATTTGTGTCAAGAAGGCAATGTGGGGTTTAGTTGCAGCAAGCCAGCTTTGACTCAGTGGCTAACATGTTCTACAATTACGAGTAACTTCTTTGAGGTGAGACAGCGCACACGAGTCCACTAATCACCACACAATACACTACTATGGATTCATCCCCATCTCCCTACGAGAAGGCCATACATAGCACTCACACTTGTCTTGAGCATTTTAGACTATCCACTTCAAGTTATCTATGTACCACGTAAGCATCCAAGAAGTCCATATCCTCGGACCTGTCTATTCAAATAGATCATGTTAGCCCTGCAGGGGTGTACTTCTTCACACACTCTCTCGCCACTTACCGCCATGTACATGTCATGTATCTCGGTAACCTTCAAGCGGAAGCCTGGCGAGGGTGTCAACCACGACCTGACTAACCACACAAGCCCTAGTCCAGGTTTATCGCCTATTCGGTTTCTATCCGCAAGCGAGTCCGGACGAGGTTTCCATCACGGCCCCAAATGATGTGTGCAGGGTTCCCGAGCCCACCATCCGGGTGCCACTCGGTACACCAGGCCACATGTGCCTAGTCTGTCCCAAGCCCACCCTGTCGGGTGCCACTTGGTGGAAAAATAACACTACCTACAAACACTAGAAACTAGTTGCAACTCCTGGATAGAGATAAAGTTGGTTAATAAGTCGAGAGGGGCCAAGTTACCGAAACCCAATGTGTGGTAGTATCTATTCATTGGACAACATACACATAACTCAGTGCTTAAGGACGGTTCCAGTGAGACAACCCACCATGTACTCCTACAAGGCCTCTCACCGCTACCTTTACCAAATCGTGTTCAGACACTTAACTCTCAGCATCGAACATAGCATAAGACTCCAATTCATTCCCAATCAATCAGACCGGACACACTCTAAGCAATAGCAGGCATGGCATTGTAGGAACACAACATGGCTTCAATCAACTCCTACACATGCTAGTGGGTTTCAACTATTTACTGTGGCAATGACAGGTGATACGTCTCCAACGTATCTATAATTTTTGATTGTTCCATGCTATTATATTACCTGTTTTGGATGTTTATGGGCTTTACTTTACACTTTTATATCATTTTTGGGACTAACCTACTAACCGGAGGCCCAGCCCGAATTGCTGTTTTTTTTGCCTATTTCAGTGTTTCGAAGAAAAGGAATATCAAACGGAGTCCAAACGGAATGAAACTTTCGGGAGCCATCTTTTTGGAACAAACGCAATCCAGGAGACTTGGAGTGGACGTCAAGAAGCAGATGAGGAAGCCATGAGGAAGGAGGGCGCGCCCCCCACCCTTGTGAGCCCCTCGTGGCTCCCCTGACCTACCTCCTTCACCTATATATATCTACGTACCCCAAAAATATACAGGAGCACCACGAAAAACTATTTCCACCGCCGCAAACTTCAGTATCCGTGAGATCCCATCTTGGATCCTTCGCCGACGCTCCGTCGGAGGGGTAATAAACCAAAGAGGGCTTCTACATCAACACCATAGCCTCTCCGATGAGTTGTGAGTAGTTTACCGCAGACCTTCGGGTCCATAGTTATTAGCTAGATGGCTTCTTCTCTCTCTTTGAATCTCAATACAAAGTTCTCCTCGATCTTCTTGGAGATCTATTCGATGTAACTCTTTTTGCGGTGTGTTTCTTGAGATCCGATGAATTGTGGGTTTGTGATCAAGTTTATCTATGAGAAATATTTGAATCTCCTCTGAATTCTTTTATGTATGATTGGTTATCTTTGCAAGTCTCTTTGAATTATCAGTTTGGTTTGGCCTACTAGATTGATCTTTCTTGCAATGGGAGAAGTGCTTAGCTTTGGGTTCAATCTTGTGGTGTCCTTTCCCAGTGACAGCAGGGGCAGCAAGGCACGTATTGTATTTTTGCCATCGAGAATAAAAAGATGGGGGGTTTATATCATATTGCTTGAGTTTATCCCTCTACATCATGTCATCTCGCTTAATGCGTTACTCTGTTCTTATGAACTTAATACTCCAGATGGAGGCAGGAGTTGGTCGATATGTGGAGTAATAGTAGTAGATGCAGAATCGTTTCGGTCTACTTGTTGCGGACGTGATGCCTATATACATGATCATGCCTAGATATTCTCATAACTATGCACTTTTCTATCAATTGCTCGACAGTAATTTGTTCACCCACCGTAATACTTATGCTATCTTGAGAGAAGCCACTAGTGAAACCTATGGCCCCCGGGTCTATCTTTTATCATATAAGTTTCCAATCTATCTTTATTTGCAATCTTTACTTTCCAATCTATATCATAAAAATACCAAAAATATTTATCTTATCTTTTTATCTCTATCAGATCTCACTTTCGCAAGTTACCGTGAAGGGATTGACAACCCCTTTATCGCGTTGGTTGCGAGGTTCTTGTTTGTTTGTGTAGGTACGAGGGACTTGTTTGGAGCCTCCTACTGGATTGATACCTTGGTTCTCAAAAACTGAGGGAAATACTTACGCTAGTTTGCTACATCACCATTTCCTCTTCAAGGGAAAACCAACGCAGTGCTCAAGAGGTAGCAAGAAGGATTTCTGGCGCCGTTGCCGGGGAGGTCTTCGCTCAAGTCAAGACGTACCAAGTACTCATCACAAACTTATCTCCTTTGCATTACATTATTTGATGTTTGCCTCTTGTTTTCCTCTCCCCCACTTCACCCTTGCCATTTTATTCGCCCTCTCTTTTCCGTTCGCCTCATTTTCGCTTGCCTCTTGTGTGCTTGTGTGTTGGATTGCTTGTCACGATGGCTCAAGATAATACGAAATTGTGTGACTTTTCCAATACCAATGATTTCCTTAGCACTCCGATTGCTCCTCTTAATGATGCTGAATCTTGTGAAATCAATGCTGCTTTGTTGAATCTTGTTATGAAAGATCAATTCTCTGGCCTTCCTACTGAAGATGTCGCTACTCAGCTAAACAACTTTGTTGATTTGTGTGATATGCAAAAGACGAAAGACACGTATAATGATATTGTTAAATTGAAGTTATTTCCATTTTCACTTAGAGATCGTGCTAAAACTTGGTTTTCGTCTTTTCCTAAAAATAGTATTGATTCATGGAATAATTGCAAAGATGCTTTTAAGTATTTTTCCTCCCACCAAGATCATCCCTCTTAGAAACGATATTATGAATTTTAAGCAACTTGATCATGAGCATGTTGCCCAATCTTGGGAGAGGGTGAAATTAATGATTCGCAATTGCCTTACGCATGGTTTGAATTTATGGATGATCATACAAAATTTTTATGCCGGATTGAATTTTGCTACTAGAAATCTTTTAGATTCGACCACAGGAGGCACTTTTATGGAAATCACTTTAGGAGAAGCTACTAAACTCCTAGATAATATTATGGTTAATTATTCTCAATGGCACACCGAAAGATCTACTAGTAAAAAAGTGCATGCGATAGAAGTTATAAATGTTTGAGTGGAAAGATGGATGAACTTTTGAAATTGTTTGCTACTAAGAGTGCTCCTATTGATCCTAATGATATGCCTTTGTCTACTTTCATTGAGAATAACAATGAATCTATGGATGTGAATTTTGTTGGTAGGAATAATTTTGGTAACAATGCTTATAGAGGAAACTTTAATCCTAGGCCGTATCCTAGTAATTCGTCTAATAATTATGGTAATTCCTACAACAACTCTTATGGAAATTTTAATAAGATGCCCTCTGATTTTGAGAATAGTGTTAAATAATTTATGATCTCTCAAAAGAATTTCCATGCTTTGCTTGAAGAAAATTTGCTTAAAGTTGATGAATTGGCTAGGAACGTGGATAGAATTTATATTGATGTTGATTCTTTGAAACTTAGATCTATTCCACTTAAGCATGATATTAATGAGTCTCTCAAAGCCATGAGAATTTCCATTGATGAGTGCAAAGAAAGAACCTCTAGGATGCGTGCTAAGAAGGATTGCTTTGTAAAAGCGTGTTCTTCTAGTTTCCATGAAAATAATGATGAAGATCTAGAAGTGATTGATGTGTCTCCTATTAAATCTTTGTTTTGCAATATGAATCTTGATAATGATGGGACTGAAGATGAGTCAACTTTAGTTAAAAGGCGTCCCAATGGTTCGGAGTTTTTAGATCTTGATGCTAAATTTGGTAAAAGTGGGATTGGAGAGGTCAAAACTTTACATAGCAATGAACCCACTATTTTGGATTTCAAGGAATTTCATTATGATAATTGTTCTTTAATAGATTGTATTTCATTGTTGCAAACCGTGTTGAATTCTCCTCATGCTTATAGTCAAAATAAAGCTTTTACCAAACATATCGTTGATGCTTTGATGCAATCTTATGAGGAAAAACTTGAATTGGAAGTTTCTATCCCTAGAAAACTTTATGATGAGTGGGAACCTACTATTAAAATTAAAATTCAAAATCATGAATGCTATGCTTTGTGTGATTTGGGTGCCAGTGTTTCCACGATTCCAAAAACTTTATGTGATGTGCTAGGTTTCTGTGATTTTGATGATTGTTCTTTAAACTTGCACCTTGCAGATTCCACTATTAAGAAACCTATGGGAAGTATTAATGATGTTATTATTGTTGCAAAGTGGAATTATGTGCCCCTAGATTTCATTGTTCTTGATATAGATTGCAATCTTTCATGTCCTCTTATTCTTGGTAGACATTTCCTTAGAACGATTAGTGCAATTATAGAACGATTGGTGCAATTATTGATATGAAGGAAGGAAATATTAGATTCCAATTTCCATTAAGGAAGGCATGGAACACTTTCCTAGAAAGAAAATCAAATTACCTTATGAATCTATTATGAGAGCCACTTATGAATTGAATACCAAAGTTGGCAATACTTAGATCTATTCTCGCTTTTATGCCTAGCAAGGGGCGTTAAACTATAGCGCTTGTTGGGAGGCAACCCAATTTTATTTTTGTTTCTTGCTTTATGCTTCTGTTTAGTATTAAATAAATCATCTAGCCTCTGTTTATATGTGGTTTTATGTCTTAATTAGTGTTTGTGCCAAGTAGAACCTATAGGATCATCTTGGGTGATAGTTAATTTGATCTTGCTGAATAACAGAAACTTTTGCGTGCACGAGAATAAATTTAATAAATCAAAAAACCTGATTTTTAGTTGATTATTTTTGCAGTAGATCAGTAGACAAAGTGCCTAGGACTTCCTATTTTTGTAGTATTTTTAGAGTTCCAGAAGTATCCTAAGTTACAGATTGCTACAGACTGTTCTGTTTTTGACAGATTCTGTTTTCCGTGTGTTGTTTGCTTATTTTGATGCATCTACGGCTAGTATCGGGGGGTATGAACCATAGAGAAGTTGAAATACAGTAGGTTTAACACCAATATAAATAAATAATGAGTTCATTACAGTACCTTAAGTGGTGGTTTTTCTTTCTTGCACTGACGGAGCTCATGAGATTTCCTGTTGAGTTTTGTGTTGTGAAGTTTTCAAGTTTTGTGTAAAGATTTGATGGACCATGGAATAAGGAGTGGCAAGAGCCTAAGATTGGGGATACCCATGGCACCCAATATAATCCAAGGACAACCAAAATCCTAATCTTGGGGATGCCCCGGAAGGCATCCCCTCTTTCGTCTTCGTCTATCGGTAATTTTACTTGGAGCTATATTTTTATTCACCACATGATATGTGTTTTGCTTGGAGCGTCTTGTATGATATGAGTATTTTCTTTTTAGTTTACCACAATCATCCTTGATGTACACACCTTTTGGGAGAGACACACATGATTTGGAATTTATTAGAATACTCCGTGTGATTTACTTATATCTTTTGAGCTAGATAGATTTGCTCTAGTGCTTCACTTATATCTTTTAGAGCACGGTGGTGGTTTTATTTTGTAGAAATTGTTGATCTCTCATGCTTCACTTATATTATTTTGATAGTCTTTAGAACAGCATGGTATTTGCTATGGTTATAAAATTGGTCCTAGAATGATGGGCATCCGAGTTGGGTATAATAAAAACTATCATAGGAAGTGAATTGGATGCTATGCTCAATTTGATGCTTGATAATTGTTTTGAGATATAAAGGTGGTAATATTAGAATCATGCTAGTTGGGTAATTATGAAATTGAGGAATACTTGTGTTGAAGTTGGCAAGTCCCGTAGCATGCACGTATGGTAAAAGTTGTGTAACAAATTTATTGCATGGAGTGCTCTTTTGAGTGCCTTCCTTATGTGTGGAGGTCGGGGGGTGCGATGGTTAACTCCTACCGACCTCCCCCCTAGGAGCATACATAGTAGTACTTTGCTTCGAGGGCTAATAAAACTTTTGCAATAAGTATATGAGTTCTTTATGACTAATGTGAGTCCATGGATTATACGCACTCTTACCCTTCCATTATTGCTAGCCTCTTCGGTACCGTGCATTGCCCTTTCTCACCTTGAGAGTTGGTGCAAACTTCACCGGTGCATCCACACCCCGTTATATGATACGCTCTATCACACATAAACCTCCTTATATCTTCCTCAAAACAGCCACCATACCTACCTATTATGGCATTTCCATAGCCATTCCGAGATATATTGCCATGCAACTTTCCACCGTTCCGTTTATCATGACACGCATCATCATTGTCATATTGCCTTGCCTGATCATGTAGTTGACATCATATTTGTGGCAAAGCCACCTTGCATAATTTTTCATACATGTCACTCTTGAGTCATAGCCCATCTCGGTACACCGCCGGAGGCATTCATATAGAGTCATATCTTGTTCTAGTATCGAGTTGTAATTCTTGAGTTGTAAATAAATAGAAGTGTGATGATCATCATTATTAGAGCATTGTCCCTTATAAAAAAGAAAAAAAAGAAAGGCCAAAAAAAGAAAGGCCATATAAAAAAGGCCAAAAAAAAAGAAAGGCCCAAAAAAAGGGGGGACAATGTTACTATCCTTTTCCACACTTGTGCTTCAAAGTAGCACCATGATCTTTATGATGGAGAGTCTCTTATGTTGTCACTTTCATATACTGGTGGGAATTTTTCATTATAGAACTTGGCTTGTATATTCCATTGATGGGATTCCTCAAAATGCCCAAGGTCTTCGTGAGCAAGCAAGTTGGATGCACACCCACTTAGTTTCTTTTGTTGAGCTTTCGTTTATTTATAGCTCTAGTGCATCCGTTGCATGGCAATCCCTACTCCTCATGTTGACATGAATTGATGGGCATCTCCATAGCCCATTGATTAGCCTCGTCAATGTGAGACTTTCTCCTTTTTTGTCTTATCCACACAACCTCCATCGTCATTTTCTATTCCACCCATAGTGTTATATCCATGGCTTACACTCATGTATTGCGTGAGAGTTGAAAAAGGCTGAAGTGCGTTAAAAAGTATGAACCAATTGCTTGGCTGAAACCGGGGTTGTGCATGATGGGAGTATTTTGTGTGATGAAGATGAAACATAGCCTAACTATATGATTTTGTAGGGATGAACTTTCTTTAGCCATGTTATTTTGAGAAGACATGATTACTTGATTAGTATGCTTGAAGTGTTACTATTTCTTATGTCAATATGAACTTTTGTCTTGAATCATTTGGATCTGAACATTCATGCCACAATAAATAAAATTACATTGAGAAATATGCTAGGTAGCATTCAACATAAAAAATTCTGTTTTTATCATTTACCTACTCCAGGGCGAGCGGAAATTAAGCTTGGGGATGCTTGATACGTCTCCAATGTATCTATAATTTTTGATTGTTCCATGCTATTATATTACCTATTTTGGATGTTTATGGGCTTTACCTTACACTTTTATATCATTTTTCGAACTAACCTACTAACCGGAAGCCCAGCCCGGATTGCTGTTTTTTTTGCCTATTTCAGTGTTTCAAAAAAAGGAATAACAAACGGAGTCCAAACGGAACGAAACCTTCGGGAGCGATCTTTTTGGAACAAACGCAATCCAGGAGACTTGGAGTGGACGTCAAGAAGCAGACGAGGAAGCTACGAGGCAGGAGGGCGTGTCCTAGGGAGGTAGGCACGCCCCCCACCCTTGTGGGCCCCTCGTGGCTCCCCTGACCTACCTCCTTCTCCTATATATATCTACGTACCCCGAAAACATCCAGGAGCACCATGAAAAACTATTTCCACTGCCGCAACCTTCTGTATCCGCGAGATCCCATCTTGGAGCCTTCGTCGGCACTCCTCCGGAGGGGGAATCAACCATAGAGGGCTTCTACATCAACACCATAGCCTCTCCAATGAGTTGTGAGTAGTTTACCACAGACCTTCGGGTCCATAGTTATTAGCTAGATGGCTTCTTCTCTCTCTTTGAATCTCAATACAAAGTTCTCCTCGATCTTCTTGGAGATCTATTTGGTGTAACTCTTTTTGCGGTGTGTTTGTCGAGATCCGAGGAACTGTGGGTTTATGATCAAGTTTATCTATGAGAAATATTTGAATCTCCTCTGAATTCTTTTATGTATGATTGGTTATCTTTGCAAGTCTCTTCGAATTATCAGTTTGGTTTGGCCTACTAGATTGATCTTTCTTGCAATGGGAGAAGTGCTTAGCTTTGGGTTCAATCTTGCGGTGTCCTTTCCCAGTGACAGCAGGGGAAGCAAGGCACATATTGTATTTTTACCATCGAGGATAAAAAGATGGGGTTTATATCATATTTCTTGAGTTTATCCCTCTACATCATGTCATCTTGCTTAATGCGTTACTCTGTTTTTATGAACTTAATACTCTAGATGCAGGCAGGAGTCGGTCGATGTGTGGAGTAATAGTAGTAGATGCAGAATTGTTTCGGTCTACTTATTGCGGACGTGATGCCTATATACATGATCATGCCTAGATATTATCATAACTATGCACTTTTCTATCAATTGCTCGACATTAATTTGTTCACCCACCGTAATACTTATGCTATCTTGAGGGAAGCCACTAGTGAAATCTATGGCCCCGGGTCTATCTTTTATCATATAAGTTTGCAATCTATCTTTATTTGCAATCCTTACTTTCCAATCTATATCATAAAAATACCAAAAATGTTTGTCTTATCTTTTTATCGCTATCAGATCTCACTTTTGCAAGTTATCGTGAAGGGATTGACAACCCCTTTATCACGTTGGTTGCGAGGTTCTTGTTTGTTTGTGTAGGTACGAGGGACTTGTTTGGAGCCTCCTACTGGATTGATACCTTGGTACTGAGGGAAATACTTACGCTACTTTGTTGCATCACCCTTTCCTCTTCAAGGGAAAACCAACACAGTGCTCAAGAGGTAGCAATAGGTCATGCAAAGCAATGGGTTTAACTACCAGCATAAAGTAGTAGTTGAATCATTGTTATCCTAATGCAATAACAGAGAGCAGGAGAGAGAGAGAGAGTAGGATTGTATCGGAATGAACAAGGGGGTTTGCTTGCTTGGCAGATCAACAGGGGGCACTGCTCCACAGATAGGTACTCTGGAGCACCCTCCGGAGCAGGACCTATCGAGAAGGAACGGTGTCGACAGTCAATACACAAGCATATGCAACAATATGATGCATGAACATGGCATGAATATGTGATATTGTTTGAGCTAATGTAGCTAGCATTCATTTGCATGAAGTCCATTTGAACCAAAGAATCAACTGCAACTCCAAAATGAACATTTTTAAATGACATTTAGGTGTTTTCACTTATACAGTAGGTATAAGTTGGTTTGTCATGCATGAAACTGGTACCGATGGATAGATTGATTTGTTCTGATAATTTTTCATATAGAAAATATTCCAGTCTGAGCTACGGTTGAATTTATATGATTTTTTTGAAGTTTATAGCATTTTCTGGATTTTCCTGATATTTTTTAAAACCAGAAAAGGACTAACTGCGTCAGCACTGCGTCATGCTTGCGTCAGCAAGTCAACTGCGTTGACCAGATCAAATCTGACATGTGGGGGTCACATGTCAGTGTTACAGTTAATTAACAGAGGTTAATTAGCACTAACACTAACCTAACTACAGATTAGTCAGAGCCGGGCCCCACCTGTTATTGACCCATACGGGTCAAATTTGGTCAATTGGGGGGTCAAACCCAGTCAACTCGCCAGCGTTTAGCTGCCGGCGAGGCCGGACGGGGCGAAGGGGCACGGGATCGTCGCTCCGGTGACCATTTGGACGGCAGAGACCATGGGCGAGGAGCTGGGGCTCATCCGTGCCGTTTGGAGCAAGCGGGAGGGGCAGGGGCGGCCTGAGATCGCCGGAAACGAGCTTGAGAGGCGGTGGCCGGAGTTTGGCCAGGTGCACGTTCAGTGCTGCGGTGCACGACAGGGGCTGCGGTTGGCGGTGTTGGCCTGTGAAGGGGCTACTAAACGCGACGGCGTGCGCAGGCGCGAGCTGCGGTGGCTGACACGACGGTGACGACATGGACGGAGGCGAGAAGCTACGGCCATGGTGGGGAACGGGGCTACGACACGGGAACGGTGGAACGGAGAGGGGGAAACGGAGCAGGAGCTCATAGCAAGCAAGATGGGCTTGACGGTGAGCTCAGGGACGCACTGAGGTCGTCGGGGCAGCGATGGCGATCTTCAACGGCCGGAGGTGAAGACGACGGCGATGGCGGCGCTCCAGGGCCTCCTGCGGCGTGTGCCTCGACGGAGAGGTAGCAAGTGACGTGGCGGAGCTTGCGGACATGGAGAGAGGGCGAGAGGGAGGCGGTAGCTATGGCAACAACGAACGACGGTGACGACAGCTTTCGATCACGATGAGAGGGAGAGATCCAGGGGAGGAGGGAGATCGAGAGAGAGTGAGAGAGGTTCGGGGTGGCGCGTGGCGTCGCCCAGGACGTCTAGGCGTCAAGGGGGAGGGCAGGCGGGCAGTTGCGTGGATGGACGCGTGCGTGCGCGCGGCGACCACGCGCCCCTGGCCACCTGGCGGGAGGAGGGGGACGACTGGTATGGCCAGCAGGCTGGGCTGGCCTGCTGGGCTGCATAGTGCCAGGCCGCAAGGTGAGTTCCTCCTTTTTTTCTTTCTGTTTTTCTTTTCTGACATTAGTTTCTAATTTAGTAAAAGCACTAAATCAATTTATTTCCTTCTATCAAGTTTTGTAGGGACCTAAAGGATTATTCTAAAGCCCCTCACCAAAATTCAGAATTTTTGGATAATATTATACATACATACA
>NC_041383.1:171748771-171751571 GCF_002162155.2 Triticum dicoccoides
ACTGCATTAATTCCAAATTCCCAAAATAAATAATTATGAGCTCCTAAAAATATTGGTTTGAATTTTACCTCTAACAAATATTTTCAGAGAGAAACATGAACATTTTCTTGGACCTTTTTGGAGCAATTTTTATCTAGGTCATTTCCAGAAATGATTTCTGAGGGTTTCACAAATCCCCATTTCAAATTTAAATGGAATTCAAACATGATGCAGACATGACTAGCTAGTCTAGGTCATACCAGAACTAGGGATGTGACAACTCATCCCCACTTGAAAGAATCTCGTCCCAAGATTCAGGGGTCGGCGGAAAGAAAGTGGGATACTTCAGTCGGAGACGATCTGCTCGCTCCCAAGTAGCTTCTCTCTCGGAATGATGAGACCACTGAACATTGAGAAACTTCATGTTCCGACATCGGGTGACACGCTCTGCTTGATCAAGAATGCGAACTGGTACTCTCCATATGTGAGGTTATCTTGGAGATCAAGCGTTTGGTGGTCCACTCTGCGGATGGGATCCGAGAAGCAACGCCTGAGTTGAGAGACGTGGAAGACATCGTGAACTCGAGAAAGATGTGGGGGTAGTTCCAACTGGTAGGCAACTTCTCCTTGTTTAGTGAGAATGCGAAAAGGACCAATGTAACGAGGAGCCAACTTGCCCTTGATACTGAAATGATGGGTACCCTTCAAAGGAGTAACCCGAAGGTAAGCTTTGTCGCCAACTTCATAAGCCATATCCTTATGACGGCGATCATACTGGCTCTTTTGACGAGACTGGGCTGTTTTCAAATTCTCACGAATGATGCAAACTTGCTCTTCTGCCTCCTGGATCATGTCTGATCCAAAGAATTTTCTTTCACCGGTTTCTGACCAGTTCAAAGGTGTTCAACACCTTCGTCCATAGAGAATCTCGAAAAGAGCTTTCTTGAGACTGGATTGATAGCTATTGTTATAAGCAAACCCGGTGAAAGGAAGACATTTCTCCCAATCCATACCGAAAGAGATAACGCAAGCTCTAAGCATGTCTTCGAGAATTTGGTTGACCCTTTCCAGCTGACCACTTAGCCATGCGGGACCCGCATGTTTGAGACCTGCTTCGCAAGAAGACGACTAGCGACAGAGCTGCTTCTAGAGAGGAGGCCAAACTGGCGCAACTGGAGGTAGACTCGATGACTCCTTTGTATGATGGTTGCAATAATCCCGAGGTGACCCGCTTGAGTTTCACACTAGAACTTCTAAAGATGAAGGCAAAAAACAAATGGACAGATAGAAGCCTGGATGAGCTTCTGAAGTACCTAAAGAAGGTTCTTCCTGCGGAAAGCATGTGTCCTACTAGTGTCGAGGAGGCAAAGAAAATCGTGTGCCCTCTTGATCTGCCACATATTAGATATCACGCATGCATAAATGATTGCCTCATATATCGGAACGAGCACGCGGAAAAAATCATCTGTCCAAAGTGCAATGCTTCACGATATAAAAAGGCCGAAAAGAAAGCTCCACAGAAAGTTGTATGGTACTTTCCGATCACTCTGAATGGAACACTCCTATACGCCTTAGCACATGGCCCCTCGACCAACCTCGCGACTTATCAAGTATACGATATCAACGGATACACGTTCTACACGGAGGAGAAAGATAAAAACAGTGATGACCAAAACTCAGGGGTGACGATGGAAGCCATGACCGGGAATGTAATCGAAAGATATTACGGAAGGGTCGAAGTGATGTGGGAGCTTAACTACTCTGGATTGCATAACGCGGCGATGTTCCGTGTCAGATGGGCTAAAGATGTACACAGAGAAAACTGACATTTCACTACCATGTGTATACCTGACTCCGATGATAGCGGTACCGTCAACGCCGTCGCCAAAAATGAGCCATGGGTACATGCTAGACACGTGACACAATGTTTCTTCATAACTGATCTGATCAATCCCAGCCGTGTTGTCGTGAGGAGAAGCAAAAGGAGCATCGCCGGAATGGATGGAGTCGCCAACGACGAAGACTATGACCAGTACGGTGATCCGATGAGGGAAGATGATGTTGATGACGATGAAACATATGTCAAAAGAAGAATGAAGACTACATTACCTACAAAAGATCATAATCCCTGGAGAAGGAAAAGTCACGACCATGGGCTCAATTATTCGACAACGAACAAAAGAGGGTAGAAGATCAGTCTGAAGCGTCGTCATCGCCCAAGCTGACAAACTAATCCCAAAGTTTGTGTGTGTCTAGCTATTTTGTATACCGCCCATAGCGGTCAAATGATGTAAGATATATATTATACTAATTATTATCCGAAGGGTAACAATGGTATATTGCAAAATGAAAGAAAAATAAAAATAAAAGTGCAAATGAAAGAAAAAGAAAACGAAAAGAAAGGAAGTTTTGCAAAATGAAATGAAAAGAAAAAGAGTAAGGAACTAATAAGTTGTGGAAAATGAAATGCAAGAAAAATAAAAAAATAAAAATGAAAATAGAAAAATAAAAAGAAAAAAAAGAGTTAGCAGTAGTGCGTTTTATCCAGGGAAGCGCTATAGCTAAGAAAAAGGAAAATAAAAATAAAGAAAGAAAAGAAGTAGCAGTAGCGCGTTTTTGCTGGACCAGCGCTATAGCTAAGTTAGCTATAGCGCGTTTTGCGAACTCGCGCTATAGCTAAGTTAGCTATAGCACCGGTCCGCTCGATCCCCACTAACTCTCTCGCACTCGCTCCGCTCGATCCCCTCAGACTCCACCGCCGACGCCACCCTGCCAATGCCGCCGCCGACGCCAGCCCCGCCTCACCCGCCCCGCCGCCGAC